>NC_142063.1:214116631-214344131 GCF_059756535.1 Pantherophis guttatus
CGTCTTCAGACAGCGCTGGCTCTTTGGCTTTGAAACGGAGATGAGCACCGCCCACTAGAGTCGGGAACGACTAGCACATATGTGCAAGGGGAACCTTTACCTTTACTTTAAGGGCTACATGAATACAGTGTCATATATTTTTGTATATTCTTTATTATTCAGAAAACTGAACAAATAATGGTAACATTACACACGTGTTAACAAGAATTTAGCATAGCTAAAGTTGCCATTTACCCGAGGAAAGACAAATATCCATAATTATTACAGGACCAGTAGCCAGATTATTTGGGAGCAGTCAGGAATCCATGTTTATCTACTGGGTAAAAATTACATTTCAGTAAACAAGCTGTGTGCCCCAGAATGGATTTCCTCTTAGATTCTTATAATAAGCCAAGAGGATCTACTCAGTGGTGAAATCCAATTTTTTTTACTACCAGTTCTGTGGGCGTGGCTTGGGCGTGGTGTGGCTTGGTGGGCGTGGCTGGGGAAGGATACTGCAAAATCTCCAATCCCACCCCACTCCAGGGGAAGGATATTGCAAAATCCCCATTCCCTCCCCACTCTGGGGCCAACCAGAGGTGGTATTTGCCGGTTCTTCGAACTGCTCAAAATTTCCGCTACCAGTTCTCCAGAACCTGTCAGAATCTGCTGGATTTCACCCCTGGATCTACTTTATATTTTTCTTTCTGTTGTATCCACCCCCCCCATTTTAAGCACTTTTTATGCATAGTTTTTATATATATTTGCATTATAATTATCTTTGTGTTTTGTCTCTTTTCTTCTCTTTTCTGTTTTCTTTAAAAGAAGTAAAGAAAGAAAAGAAAAGAAGCAAGAGGATCTACTGTAGAAATCCTGGCTACATGTGATTATGAGCCCAATTATTTATCTCTTTATTTATATAACTGTGGTGGTTACATTTCTAATATACTCACGATCAATGTATTTTTGCTTCCAGGAAATGGAATCATGTCATCAAATTAATGCAACAAATTATGACAAGTATTTGGTGAGCATTTACCAAGCGTCTGCTGTTTGAAGTTCCATTCAAAATATTGAAAGCTTGATAAATCAGTAGCTGTATGCCACAACTGGTAAATGCATTCCCACTACAGAGTCTTCTTTAAAAGGTCAGGGTAGATGTCATTTAAAAGCCCAACCAAAAGGTGAGTTGGCTTTGTTTGCTGAGCAAAAAACCAAACTCAATAGTGGTCATATTTTTAAAAGCTCATTAAAAAAAAAATCTTCATTTGGGTATTTTTAAACTGTTCATGTTAGACAATTTAGTGGCTTGGAAAACGTGTTTGGCAGTCTGTTAATTAAAAGAGAGAAATTGAAATATAAAGTGATTATTTTTGTACTCATTTATACATTTCATAAGGGTTTTTTGGGTTTTTTTTTTGTGCAGACAGTAATTAAGCCCCATAAACATCCTATAGAGATAGGTAAGTTAGGTTATTATCTCAACTCTGCAGGAAGAGTGGGAACTTGAGAAACAAAATGCTAAAGGTTTGTGCCTGTAACTTGCATGAGTTAAAACTGTCAGCAGCCACAGGAAATGGTAGGAGGAAGTCATGACCCAAACAGTTTGGACAGGGTCATTCAGGATCAAAGTATTTTGTACATCTGCTGCGCATAGGATGGCCTCTGGCAAATCATAATCCCTTGCCTAAATTGCATCACACGGAGATTGTGAAAAGAATATGGGGAAGGCAGACATTGCAACTACGCCTGGCAAGTAAATTTAGATCTGGAAAGACCCTTCAAGAGTAGGAGAGAAGAAAAGTAGGCACTGTACCAGGGGTGGGTTCTACTTACCTTTACTACCAGTGTGCAACGGGACCGTGCATGCCCTGATCACCCATGATGACGTCGTGGCGGATGGGCAGAGCCTCCCGCCAGTTTTACTACCGGTTCTATAGAATCGGACAGAATCGAGAGCCACCCACCACTGCACTCTACCTGTATTGCAAAGATGGCTTTGCACCACAGAGAGTAAATCAGGAGATCTGGGCATTTCAAAATGGGTATAATGATTTATTGCAAGTTTAAGCTCTCTGAACTACTAACAGCCAAAGGAAATTGGTGGCAGGTAAGGATAGAAGGAATTCAAGGTAGGCTGGACTTCGATCTCTTGTGGGCACGAAGGGACTCATGACCGATGTGCGTTTGATCCCTCCCTTGGGCTCAACTTAGTCATCTCCTACAGAAATACTGCAGGCCTCCTTAAGGGATGGGACAGCACATAGGAGTTGCTGTGAGGATTTGGAACTACTGCTGATACCTCAGAGTAACTGAATGCAAAACAGCACATTTGCTATCCATAGGAGTACAGAGGGGGAAATGTCTTGTTTCTCCAAACAGCTTTGAAGAAAGGCACTGCATGGAAATGTGTGCAAATGAGGCACTTTTTCAAAAGTCTGTGCAGTCCTAGAAAATCCTCTCATATTTCAAGATTTTTAAGCAAGCATAACTGATAGCATTTTCCTTTATACACATTTTAAAAGAAAGATGGCCTGAACTCACATTTAGGAAAGTAACCAAAATAAGTAGGTTTCAGAATGAACTCATGCATGCTTGTTCAATATACTATAATAAAAATTCATTTTTGTTCCACTTCCTTAGGATTTGATTACCAATTGTATAATATGAGTAAGAACTGCCTGAAGAAGATCTCTTCCTCATCAACTGCTTGATGAACTGTTTATATCCAAGGCCCTGATATTCTGTAATTCTATGAACAAATTCTCAATCTCTTTCCTCACATCTCCTAATCTGCAATTTTCCCCAATAATTTTCTATTAGTTATGGGGTGCTCAAAAATGCAATGGATAAGTAAATTAAAAATGCAGTGAATAAGTCTATAACAAAGTACCTACTGTACTTTTCGGAGTATAAAATGCACTTCCCCCCCTAAAAGTGGGTGCCTTATACACCAAATGTTGCCGAAGCCGTGCCCACCCTTCGGCCCCCACCCTTCGGCCATTTTCCTTGCCACCTGGAACTGGCCAAAAATGTAATGCATGGAGGCCAAAAATGGGGCGTGCGGAGGCCAAAACCACGACACATGGAGGTTGTACATTTCTAACACGATTATCCCTCTTAGTCAAGTGCCCCACCACACAATTTGTCATCTGTATATCTGAAGATGCCTATATGTGACAATGCGGGCTTCTTTCATAAACCACCTAATGCACTTTTTCAAAGGAATGTTGCGGTTCCTGCCTAATTATTTTATGTTGAAAAAAGGATTTCAACGTATTTGCAGAGCGCACAAGACATCCATGGAGATCTGGTACCCACTGGATGGTTTCCTCCCGCTATTGGCTGAATAGTGATCATGTGACGAAGTCCTCTTCTTATCATGCTTTTAACATTACCAAGTTTTAGATGTACTAAAACCAGATGATTCTTTAGATATGGGCAGTGGTGAGTTTCAAAATTTTTTACTACCAGTGTGGCTTGGTGGGCGTGGCTTGGTGGGTGTGGCAGGGGAAGGATACTGTAAAATCTCCATTCCCACTCCACTCCAGGGGAAGATTACTGCAAAATCCCCATTTCCTCCCGATCAGCTGGGACTTGGGAGGCAGAGAATAGATGGGGGTGGAGCCAGTCAGAACTTTTACTACTGGTTTTCCGCACTACTCAAAATTTCCGCTACCTGTTCTCCAGAACTGGTCAGAACCTGCTGAAACCCACCTCTGGATATGGGAGTCCATAATTGGAGTGCCAAAATCTTTAGAGATGATTTAGGCAAAGTGTTCCTTTGAAGGTGCCTGGTGAAACCACACAACTTAAGGATTGCTGGCTTGCATTACTATGTGGTGTGTGTACTGAGCCTCTGGTGCTTTAGAGCAGTGTTTCTCAATCTTGGCAGCTTGACAATGTGTGGACTTCAACTCCCAGAATTCCCCAGCCAGAAACACTGTTTTAGATGCTTCTGCACACATGCCCAGGCAGGTGTTTGACTTGCATTTCTTTCTAAAATTAAGCTGCAATCCTAGTGAGCCAATGTTTACCTGATGTTATTGTTATAAAAACCTATTATATTAAAAATATGATAAAGATGCCATTTTTCTTTCCAGACCTTAAAGATCTATTAAACTCCTTATTATATCTCATCAGTAGTTATTACAATCTCTATAGAAAATACCTTGCAATTAACGAGAAAGGAAAGGATCTGAGCTTCAAATGAAAAAAAAAAACTTGAAAGATGGGGCTAGATATGTGCAATGTTCAGAAAAGAATAACAGAGTTGGAAGGGACCTTGTAGGTCATCTAGTCCATCACCCCTGCCAAGCCAGAGACCCTAAACCAGTGATGGCTAACCTTTTTGCCATTGTGTGCCAGGAAGGGGGGGCGGGGGAGGTTCATGCACCATGTGCCCACACCCATAATTCTATGCTCCGCGGATGTGAGCGTGACCCCCCTCCCCCCGCTCCTGGCACATGATGGCCCAGTAGGCCCGTTTTTCTTTCTCACCTGGCTCCAGATCCTCTCTATGCATCTGGGGAGGGCGAATACAGCCTTCCCCACCCTTTCGGAGGCCCTCTGGAGGCCCGAAACGGCCCATTTCCCAACTTCCGGTTGGACAGGAAGTGACTTTTTTGCTGTCCCCAGCCTCCAGAGATTCCTAGCGCCGGAGCTGAGCTGGCGTGCCAGGAGACATGGCTCCGTGTGCCACCTGTGGCACGCGTACCATAGGTTTGCCATCACGGCAAACCATATCTGACATATGGCAGTCCAGTCTCTTCTTGAAACCTTCCAGTTCATTGAGACAGGAAATATAAAAAAATATAAAATTATTGAAGAAACAGAAAATATAATAATTTTTTTATTGGTTTTCCCTCAGGCACAATGTCCTTTTAGTAATTCTTGCTCAAAACAGTATTTATATACTGGTGAAGCTCCAGTTGTAATTCTTATACATGAAACAGTGCAGTTGCTATGACATGTAGCTCCTTTATACCTTTAGCTTGTGTAGTCATTTGTGGCTGTACCGAGAGGTGAATGACACAGGTTTCAGTGTGCTGCTTGAGTTGGTGGCTGACTTGCATATCAATTACTGATTGTACAGGAAGAGCTCAGCATTTCTGCTTCTTTCTCTCTTTGAAATACTTCTAGAAACTTTTCTCCATGTTTCCCAAATGCTTATTTAAAAAACTGATGACTTTGGTTTGGCTTGGTCAAATTTCCCCTTTGGCTCCCCTTTCCCTTTGGACTACATGTGGTTTACAGGCCAGGATGACTATGTGTGCTATGTCCAAATTCAATAGACAACTAAAAAGCAGAAATTACGGCTGCTGAAGAAGAATGGAGGGGAGTGACCATGAGAAACCAGATGCTGAGCTAGATAGAGCTCTCGTCTGATATTGCAAGATCTTTCTCCTTCTCCTCCTCCTCCTCCTCCTCCTTCTCCTTCTCCTTCTCCTTCTCCTTCTCCTTCTCCTTCTCCTTCTCCTTCTCCTTCTCTGATTCCAGCTGGAACTTAGAAGAAGCTATTCAGACCAGTTGTGGTGTATGATCTATAAAATATCTAGCTATTGTAGACTTAGAAATATTTTCTTCCCTTTGAGTCATTAACAGCAATCTAGGACACTCACCACTTCTGGGAGCTGAAAGAATAATAGTAAATAATACTAATGCAACAAAGATAAGACATTTCATCAATTACCTTTTCTCTCTACAGTATATAGCCAAATAGGATTCATTTTATACTTCCTGTCTTGTTTATCTAGCACATCTTAGGAAATTGCTAATGAAGGAAGTTGCACAACTCTGGAGACATTGTGGTCTGTTGCCCAAATGTTTTACTGTTAAGAAGCTATCTTGCTGGAAAGAAAAGAGACAAGACTCTAACCTCAGTTGCTGTAGAATAATTTTGTGGCTAGAATAACTTCATGTCACAATCTGAGGGGTGGCGAGTGTGGAGAGACCCAAAAAGTTCTCTTCCTTGGTCCAAGGCTGCAAACAGAACTGATGTAAAAAACAGCCATAAGATCATCCTTCCTCGTGAACCTACATATGTTGTACCTCTCCTTGGTAGAGATACTAGGGAGAAATGGTTGGAGAATGACCATGATCTTTTAAGTCCTGCTACATAATCTGTGCCCCATTTCGTCGTTTCAGAGATATTTTCTTATCTAAACAGAGAAATGAATGATCAGGGACCAGCAAACCAATGGGACCAGGAGCAAATTTCTTTTTCCTGTTGGCTTCCCCATTGAGTTTCCTTGTGGGAAGCTGACAGTAAGCATGGGAAATCCTTCCTTCCTTCCTTCCTTCCTTCCTTCCTTCCTTCCTTCCTTCCTTCCTTCCTTCCTTCCTTCCTCCTCCTCCTCCTCCTCCTCCTCCTCCTCCTCCTCCTGGCTGCTGCTCCTGAATTATGGCCGGAAAATCCTTGCTGATGAAGGGCTGGGCATATGAACTGCTTTGTGGTGAATCTGACAAGTGATTCACCTAATCCAGGAACAAGAAACACATGGCCTTCCAGATACTGCCAAACCAGAATGCTAACGGACCGCAGACCTCAAGCAAGGAGTAGTATCTCTGCCCTTCTACTTAAGAGCTTTTCTGTTGCCAAAGCTGGCCCTGATTCTGGATTGGCCCTGTACTTTTGCAAGCTTACGATCTCAATTGACCACCGATTCCTGGTCCTATGTGCTGCTGTGGTAGAATGCAGGCCAGATACGGTTTAGGTGTACTTGCATGGCATGCTTAACAGGGTTATTAGAGGGATTGCATGAATATTTAAAACCCCGTTTAATCCAAAACAGCCCCTGTTGTGCAAACATAACAACTCAGGCTAACATGAAGCACTTGGCAAGCAATACCTACTAAGTCCTCCAAGAAAAAAAAATATTGGGTATGTGTAGTGGTTTGAAAAGAGAAACTTATGGTAACAGAAGGAATTCATTTGCTGATTTGCAATATCTATACTTGACTCCACAACACTGGGGACTTGTTGGGATCAGGAAGGCCATGGAAGGCTTTTCAGCTTACCTTCTGCCCTTGTTGGCTGGGCAGTCGATTCTGGAATTAGTGATGTGGATATTCGGGGGCAGAGTTCTGTTAGAAGAGAGGGTGAGAGCAGGGATAGGCACCTCAAGTGAACAGGAGAACATTTTGGAACATCTTACCCTCTAAGGTAAGATCTGCCCCTACCCTCAAGAGCCTAAAGATGTGGCCCGGTTACCTTCTTTGGTTATCATATTGCTATATTCTCGTTGTGTTTTTTCATGGTTTATTTTGTTGTTCTATTATCTCCTGTTCTGTTTACACTCTTCATTTCTATTTTGTTGTTGTTGTAAGCCACCTAATGCTGGCTCAGGAATTCTGGGAGTTGAAGTCCACAAGTCATAAAAGGGCCATAGTTCCCAACCCCGCCATAAACGTCTCTTTGTCTCCTCAGCAAAGAGCAAGCAGTCCAGAACTCATAGTGCCATGTCATGCGATTCCTCCAACAAGGTCTATGAAACCCCTAAATTTTTGTTTAAATATTAAAATACTACTAGAGTCCAAATTCTAGTGGGATTTTCAATGAGAAGTTTGAAATGCTGTAATTACCTCTACAGTAAGAGTGGTGATCTTACAACAGCTTCTGAAAAAATTGTCAACAGATAGTGAATTTCAGCCCCTCGCTCTCAAATATAATGGGGGATACTGCCCCACTGCCTGAGATGAAGCAACATTGAGCGCTGTGAATGTTTTGAAAAATAATTTGGAAAAAGGAGCTTTGGACCTCAGACGAATGCTCCATCTCTCTGCTATTCATAAAGTAGGACTACATTTTCCCCAGTTTCCACACAAGATGGAAAAGTCGTCTCGTTGCTTGAAAAGGAGTAGATTCCTAACCCAGCCTTGCCCTTTCTAAAGCATTAACAACTTTTTATGGTACGTCAATTGTTGTAGCTTCTGAGTAGGGCAAAATTAGCAAGGTGTCTAGGTCTACCTCTAATTTCAAAAGAAAATTTACTGGTGAGGAAAGAAAAAAGCACTCACTCCACTCCTCTCGCTTCTCCAAGCCCACTGTTTCTTCTGAAAGAAATGTACAAGGGCAAAGAAAGAATCTTTTAAGCTCTTATAACAAGAAGAACAGTGGCACAGTATAGTTTGCCCTTTAAATAGACTCGGATAGAGTAAAAGTAGACAAATGACATTAATTGTCCCTTTCCATTTAACGTGCACCCCCCCAAGTGCTATAAGCAGGGTTTTTTTGGGGGGGTGTATGTGGATTATTGGAACTTGAGCAAATGAGCAGTAAGAATGTAACCCTTTCCTCCTTACAGTTCAACCTCTGAAGCTGCCATTTGCATCAGAAAGAAATCCCCCTGGTGTTCTCATTTTAGCATAATTTAGATTTCCAAGAGGAATTATTCACATCCTACCTTAAAAGCAGACCTATTAAAGCTTTTCTGTTTTGTTAGGACCATTTATATTGGGAGGAAACATTTGATCTGGAATTCTTTTTTGCTTTTAGCAATAGAAACTGCAATCCACATGGCCTTTTGAGTTCCTTTTCACAATCTGGCCTCTCTTTTGCCTGTTTCTTCTTAGCCTTTTAGTTCCGTTTAGAGAAAATGCTGAAATGTATTTTTACCCATTGGTGAAGGAGATCCTTCGTTCTTCCGTATGAATAATGAGGAGGAACAATAGGTGCTGGGTGTGGAAATCATTTTTCTTTTGAAAACATTTGCACTAGGAAAGTTATAAATATATCAGCATACTATAAAGGTGCTTCAAAATTCTCTGATGCCAACCTTATGTGCATGTGGAGATTAAAAAAAAATGTGCTTGTTTTTCTTCCACACATTTTCCTACAGCTTTGAGAAAGTCAAAAGATACTGACATTGAACTAATCATTTTGGATATGGATGAGCAGGTTTGAGAAAGACTACATCAGTCTGTGTCCTCCAGATGTCTTGGACAATAAGGTCCAGAATTAAGAATTTGGGAATTCAAAGTCTGGAGAGTGACAGATTGGGGAAGGTTGGCCTAAATGGCTTAAGTAAATGAATTCAGATTACATTAATTGTTTAGGTCATTCTGAAAGTTCATCATGGCTTCGGGTGACTCTTTCATTAGCAGTTCAGAGCATCACTTCCTTGACTTTAGGGAGATTGAGATGCATTTGGGGCAGTTAAAACAGCCTTATTTTTAATAGGGTATAATCATGTCATGGACATGCACGTTTGTATGTAACTATCCTTGGGGAGAGTATTGGGTATACAAAAGGAGCATTTATCTCATAGAAGTGTAGAATTGAAATGGAGATAACGTCTTCCATTGTTGGAAGATGGAAAGAAGTATCTAGAACCATGATGGTGAACCTATGGCATGCATGCCAGAGGTGGCATGCAGTGCCCTCTCTGTGGGCATGTGAGCTGTCGCCCCAGTTCAGCTCCGCCATGCATGCGCGCATGCCTCCTGCCGGCCAGCTAGTCTTTGAGTCTCTGCTGAGCATACATGGGGGGGTGGGGCATGTGCGGGAGGCCGTGCGGGCATGCGCAGGGGGCACATGCCTGCACATTGCATTTTGGGGGTTCGGGCACATGCGCTTTGGGCACTTGGTCTGGACCGAGTGGGCTTTTTGCTTTTTCCGCCCACCTCCCCATCGTGATCCAGTGTGGCACAGACAGCTGAATGGAGGCGGAAAACGGGGTGTTTCCATTGGCCCTTCTCTTTTTTTCCCCCCAGCCTCCTTTTGCCAGCATACGCTCAGCAGGTGGTCACAATCTTTTGATGTACTTTTATTTTGTCAGCCCAAGGGGGGGGGAGGGGCTCAAAATTGTATGTAGGAAATCGCCCTGTCTCTGCAGCATCGGCCTGCCTGCACTGCCCCATCTTGCCATGCCCACTCAGTCACATGCCCACCCAGCCAGTCATTAGGGCAGAGAACCAGTTGTTACAAAAATTGAATCCCACCACTGGGTGAATTACAACATGACATAAGAGCAAGCCTATATGGTTAGTGGAATTATATGATTGAACAATTATGCCCATCTCTTTCTTTGCAGAATTCATGCACTTTCAGAAACTGATGGGACCTGTATTTTTAGAGCATGCATGCACATATCCCCCCATCCACACCCACCTGTACTTTTCCATCTCTTTCTCTTTCTCTTTCTCTTTGTTCTTTCTGTAGATAATGAATGTGGTTGTAGAATATCTTACTCTTCTTCTACAAGCATGTACAATATATGATTCACTAAGACATTATACCAGGTAGTTCTCGACTTACAACCACAATTGAGCCCAGAATTTATGTTGCTAAGTGGGAAATTGGTTAAGTGAATTTTGCCCCATTTTACAACTTTTCTTGCTACAATTGTTAAGTGAATCACTGCAGTTGTTAAATTAGTAACACCTCACAGTTGTTTAAGTGAATCTGGCTTCTGCTTGTCAGAACATCAGAAAAGATTGTCACATGACCCAGGACACTACAACCATCCCAAATATGAACCAGTTGTCAAACATCTGAATGTGAATCATGTGATGCTGCAAAGGTCATAAGTGCAAAAAATAATTTGCTTTTTCCAGTGCTGCTATAACTTCAAATGTTCACTAAATGAACTGTTGTAAATCAAGGACTACCTGTATTTCATTTTTTTTAAATGTAGCCATCTCGAAGTGTTTGGTGTGTTCCTTCTAATGTTTTGTATTTTTAGCATAGAAAATAAATAAATAAATAAAATAAACAAAGTTTTGGAAGAGGCTCAGAGAAAGGTTTTCTTTTTAAAACCAGAAATGAGTACCTATATGCAAAGGTATTAATCATTTGAGAGCACCTTTGGCAAGTTATGTTAAGGAGTCCACTGCTTGCTTCCTTCTGCCTCTACGACTTTTCTACCTGGCCTGCTGATGAAGTGTTTGTAAGCTACTTGGAGATCATTTGATGGAAAATTGGGGAAAAAAATTAAGTAGCAGAATATTTCCCATATCTGAGACAAAGTTATATTCCTCCTGCCCCTCCAGAAAATGCCGTCTTTGTTACTGTGAATAATGGACTATGGACTAGGTCACTATGGAAATATTTCAGAAAACTTTTTGATATTTTCTGTGGCTTAATCTTCCTCTTCTTTCTCCTCCTCCTCCTCCCCCCATAATTAACGCAGAGGTAACAGATTGATTCCTATCCCATCCATCAATTGAAGACCTCCAACCCAGGGGTGGGTTCTAAATTTTTTTTACTACCGGTTCTGTGGGCATGGCTTATTTTGTGGGTGTGGCTTGATGGTCATGTGACAATTATTTAGGATTTAGCAGAGGTACTGGTCTACCAGGATTTTAACTGCTTGCAGAGCTGTACCAATCTACCCATTTATTTTTTGCAGGCACTGGTCTACCCATTTATTTTTTGCAGGCATTGATCTACTCATGTATTTTTGCAGGCACTGGTCTATCCATTTATTTTTGCAGGCACCGGTCTAATCATTTGTTTTCTTTTAACATTGATCAGCTGTAGGGCGGCCCTTTGAAGCCCCGCAAGAGTTTAAACAGTTTTTTTCCCTCTAGCCATCAGCTGGGACTCAGGAGACAGCAATAGATTGGGGGTGGGGCCAAATAAAAGGTAAGAATAACGCGGGGGGTGGGGAAGTGCAGGGGGGGGCAGAATCGATTCAGTGACGTCATATCGTCACCGCTACTGGCTCGGGAGAACCGGGCCGAACCGGGAGGAACCCACCACTGCTCCAACCTCTATGCCAATTAATGAATTGATCTCCAGGATTGGTGTTTTGTTTTCCCCTTAAAAAAAAAAAAAGTTGGATTAGCTCCCTCTCTTCCATTTCCTGCCTTCCAAAATAGTGCATGTCATTGGTGAAATGTAAAATTTGTTACTACCGGTTCTGTGTTTACTTTTAACATTCTGTGGGTGTGGCTTGGTGGGGGGTAATGTGACTGGGTGGGCATGGCCAACTTTTTTTTTTAACTTTTAAAAGCATTTTTTCTACAACCTCTTCAGCCAAAGAGGTTGTAAAAAAATGCTTTTAAAAGGCTCTGATGATCGCAGTTGAGTTGCCTGATCGTCAGAGGCTTTTTTTCTTTTAAAAGCATTTTTTTCTGATGATCGCTTAGCTCAGCTGAGCATGGGGGGGAGAGGGATTTTTTCTGCTGGTTCTCTGAACCATCTGCTACCATCGCTACCGGATCGGGTGATCCGGTCCGAACCGGGAGCATTTCACCCCTGGTGCACGTGTGAATGATAAGACACCTGAATTTGACCTTTCTTGTTTTGCCTGTCTCTAGGCCTCTGGAAGGCAGGAGGACCTTTCTGACAAACACCTGCTAAGCAACTAACGTGCTGTCATGGAAGCAAAGTATCTTGATGAGCAGGGAATCTGCTCTGCACCTGTTTAAGCACCAGAACAAAAAGCACAGGAGGTACTTAGCAAATGAGGGGCACACCTGTGTGTGTTTGTTTGCATTGTGCACGTGTGTATATTAATAAAGCCTCTTATATTTAATCATGTGCTATAAGTCATTTTAGAACTGTCAGGCTGTTTTTCAGCTTCTTGTCACTGTTGCCTGATGCATTTAATTAACCCCATCCTCCAGCTGACAAATATCAGCTGCTCCTAACTAAAAGGCATTTTTCCCTTTAAGTACATCCCTCTGGCAAAGGGAAATACTAATTATTCCCCTCTTCCCATTCTATTCCAAGATTATTCATAGGTCCAAATGTCACTACAGAAAGGGACTCAAATAAGTCACTCTGATTTTTAAAAAGTTGAAGAGATGGCAGGGCCACATCACAGTTTAGGAGGAAAACACTCAAAACACCTATGAAATAGTCAATTTTAAGGGGTTGATCGGTGAAGCACACAGTGGCCATACACGAGGTAGAGAACTGTATTTAATAATCCACTCTTTCTTTGCAGTGCTGCCCAGGAGAGGTACATATCTACAATTGGGGTTCTTCCCCAAACCCCCAAAACTTTAACCTTAAGCTGTCTACTGTTGACCTCACCCCATTCCTAAGAGGTCTGTAAGGGGCATGTATAAGTGCACCAGCGTGCCTACCATCCCTATCCTAATATTCCTTTTTACTTACTCTTCTCATGTATTCAAATTATCTTTATACTTTTACCTGTTATCTTATATATGCTTGACAAAATAAATAATAAATAAATACATACATTTATTTATTTAATTGATATACTGCCCATCTTGCCAATAAAGGAGAATATTTGTAGCTTAGGGCTGAAATGAGGGGGGGAACGACCTTGGTGCTCTCTGAGCTTAATTGTTTTCTTGCAGACTGTTTCATTATCCAAACTAGGTAACATCATCCGTGCTAGTCACTAGTTTGGGTAATGAAACATCTGCAAGAAAATAACCAAGCTCAGGGAGCACCAAGGGCTGCCTATCTTGCTTAGAGGCCACTCTAAGAGGCTTACAACAGAGTAAAAGCAACAAGATACAAGACTGAAAATTTGAAATAATAAATATTAAAATTAACATTAAAATTAACAAAGATGGCAAGGAAGGGAGCACATGGGGTGGAGGTAGAATCTTAACTCAGTCCATTAACACCCCTCCCCCCAGTATGACACACCTCCATCAGGACCCCAGGCCAATATGCCTTGGGAAACCAGCATGATGGCTTGAAACACACTTCAGCTGTTGTAGAAAGAAGCTCTGAGAAGATTGGAGCCTGACAATTCAAGCAGAGGACAATGTAGTAGGTACAGGGCAGCATTCATTACTCAGCTTCTTACTATATAGGTGCTAGAGAAACATGACCAAAGAATACGAGATGGAATGTTGGAGACCCTGCTGACAAGCTTTCTGTAACTTTTGGCTCCTGAAATTTACTTATTCAGCTCCATGCCCCATGTTGCCATAAAGAATTAGCATTTATATGATCTTCTAATTAAGTGCGCCTTTTGGATGTGTCCCTAGTTACTTGCACGAATAAAACTATAATACTAATGATTGCACCATTCATTCTAATACTTCTCTGGAGACTCATCCATATCCATTATTTCAGATTGTAGTTATAACAGTGGTGATATGCCACCAGCACCTACTGAAAATATTCTGGTGACTGAGCATCTTAGCAAGTGCTTCAATAGTATGGTCTTGGATAGAAACCAGCAAGCCCAGAGGCAGGACCATATACGTGTTAAAAGCTGTAAATTTCCAGATTATGTGTGCCTGGCCATTAAAATTAGAAATAAATCCTATCAGTTTGTTAATGCTGATTGCCTTGCATTTTTCTTTTTAGGGATTATTATGTCAATGTGTAGCACTATCCACTTTATCCCATAATTATGTTAGCTTAAGGAAGGTGGTGATAAGGCAGGGATCTGCCACCTTTTTGAGCTGATGGAATGGTTGGAATTGGGAGAACCATTGTGGATGTTCCTATCACATGGCTGTGATGGTGGTTTTGCGTTCCAGAAATTAATGCTTAGCGGGGAGAAAATCAGTTAGAAATGCCTCTTTCTTACAACCACTGCAATATGTTCCCATTATCCTTAATTACCTGTCTACTTAACAGAATAATAGAACAATAGAGTTGGAAGGGACCTTGGAGATCTTCTAGTCCAGAGACCCTATACCAGTGATGGCTAACCTTTTTGCCATCGTGTGCCAAAAGTGGGGGGAGTGCGGGGGGTGTCATGTGTGCGTGTGCCCACACCCATAATTCAATGCCCCCCGTGCCCCACTCCACCGCGTATGTGAGCGTGACCCCCACACACGCCCCCTGCTTTTGGCACACGACGGCAAAAAAGTTACCGGTGGGCCTGGTAGGCCGGTTTTTCACCCTCCCCAGGCTCCAGAGGCTTTTTTGGGGAGGGTGAAAACGGCCCTCCCCACCCCCTATGGGTACGCTCAGCTGAGCTAGGGCAATGCTCGTGTGCCCACAGATATGGCTCCGTGTGCCACCTGTGGCCCTCGTGCCATAGGTTCGCCACCATGGCCCTATACCATTTCAGACAAGTGGCTGTCCAGTCTCTTCTTAAAAGTCTCCAGTGATGGAGCACGCACAACTCACAAAGGCAAGCCATTCCACTGGTTAATTGTTCTCACAGTTAGGAAATTTCTCCTTAGTTCTAGGTTTCTTTTCTGTTTGATAAGTATCCATCCATTGCTTCTTGTCCTGCCTCCAGATGCTTTGGAAAATAGATGACCCCTTTGTGGTAGCCCCTCAAATATTGGAGCACTACTAGCATGTCACCCCTAGTCCTTCTTTTTAGAAAAAGAAAAAGTCTTACTTTTTTCCAGGTAGCTGGCCCCACTTCTAAACAAATCACTGGGTTACAATCCACCTTTGTGATACTCAAAGATAAAGTTATAAGTTGGATAAAAATGTAAGTTGGATCACATTATAGACTGATCTTGTCTGGCACTGTAGGTCACGCTGTGGCCAATGGACTGGAGGTAGAGAAATAGCCCCTTGCCGCTTGTACTTCCCAGCAACAGCATGTAAGCCATGATGCCTATGATCCAGGAGCCATTGATATTACCAAGCGTTAGTGGCGTATGCCTCCAAATAGCTGCCATTACTAAATTTCTGGCAGTGAAGTAAATTCCACAATTTAATATCGTGTAAAAATAGTTTCTTCTTTAGTCCAGAATCTCTGTATTTAATTTTAATGGCTGACCTTGAGCTTTGATGTTGTGAGAGGAAAAAAAAAATTATCTCTGCTTTTTCTACGCTTTGCTTATTTGTGTGTGTGTCAATCATGCCTCCTCCCCCCCCCCGCCTCCTTTGTTCCAAGCTAAAGAGCTCTAATGTCTCAGGCCTTTCCTCCCAAGAGAGCTGCTTCAGCCGCCTAATCATTTTAGTTGCCTTTTTTTGCACCTGTGGAGACCATAATTCAAGTGTGGTCTCACCACAAATTTGCATCAGGGCAGTATTTCATCTGGTCTTCTTTTTTCAGTTCCTATCCTAATGTTTTCAAGCATAGACTAAGCCTTCTAAGGATCTCTGTGCACCAGCCCAGCATTGTCATCAAATTATCCTCCCTGACTTCAGCATCCCTTTCTGTGTTACTAATTCCAATCCTGCTCACATATATGGGCAGTTTAATTTTTTTTTAAAATGTCACTGTGCTTCACTTTCAATTTTCTCTGCATTTTAAAACTTTATTTTAATTAAATTTATTTATTTAATTAGATTTTTTATTCTGTCTTTATTACTTTTATCTGTAACTCAAGGCAGGGAACATGCCTAATGCTCCTTCCTCCTCCTTTCCCCCACAACAGCTCTGGGAGGTGAGTGCATGCCGAAGGCAGGACTAGAGTTCAGTCTCCTGATGATTGGCTGGCTTTCGTGCCTAAGGCAGGACTAGGACTCACAATTTTCTGGTGATTGGCCCAAAGTCCCCCAACCTGCTTTTGTGCCTAAGGTGGGACTAGAACTCACAGACTCCTAGTTTCTAGTCTGGTACCTTAATCGCTACATCAAACTCACAGTCATTCAAGTACAGCATTCAACTCCAGAAAATAGATGGATTTTGATAGGAGGGGGGAAATTGCGTTATCCAAAATGTGCCTGCCTACATAAATAAATAAATAATAATACAAAAATAAATAGATTTATTTACTTTTATATTTGGTGTAGCGGTTTCAAGTCTGGTACCTTAACTGCTACACCAAACTCACCAAATGTATAAATAAATAAATCTATAAATAAACCAAATGTAGGCAGGCACAGTTTGGATAACGCAATTTCCCCCCTCCCAATTCCCCTAACGGATTTCCCCCCCCCTCAAAATCCATCTATTTTCTGGAGTTGAATGCTGTACTTACTCCATCTAGTCATGTTGTTGGACCTGGGTACTTGCGGGACCGCCTACTACCACCAATAGCCTCCCACCAGCCGGTACGCTCCCATAGAGAGGGGCTCCTCCGGATGCCGTCAGCCAAACAATGCCGACTGGCGGCCCCCAGGGGGAGAGCCTTCTCTGTGGGGGCACCTACTATCTGGAACGAGCTCCCCCCAGTGATACGGAGGATCCCAGATCTGCGCACCTTCCGCCGCGCTTTAAAGACCTTACTATTTCACCAGGCGGGCCTGGCCTAATTTTCTCCCTCTTTTATAAAAGATTTTTAATTTTTAAATATCTTTTAGTATTTTATACATTCAATTTTAAATTGGTTTTAAAAGTTTGGGGTTTTAAATTTGTCGGGGCCAAAATTATTTAATTTGATTTTATTCTACTTTTAAATTTTGTATGTATGTGTTTTATTGTTTGGCTGTGCACCGCCCTGAGTCCTTCGGGAGTAGGGCGGTATAGAAATCAAATCAAATAAATAAATAAATAAATGTTGTGAATCCTGCAGATACTAAATGAATGAGGAATCAATGACATCATTGGACACATGATTCTTGCCTGCTTCTCTCTTCGAAGTTAATACCTGTTTGGAATTGAAAAAGGGGAGGGAGACTCTCTGATTGAAAATGACTGAGGTGAACAGAATTAGTGTGAGCGCTAAAGCTTCCAAACTGGCATACACAGTGGGTATCCAATCATCCTCATTATTTCCAAGTAATTTAGCGTATCTCTAATTATAATATGAGGTCATCTTAATTAGAGTGACATAAAATAATGTTAATTAGATGCAAACCCTTCTTCCAGATACCAGTCATGGATTCTAGTGGTAAAACCTTTGCCGCCTCTTCTGGGGAGCTTTTTAATCCTAATTTACCATTTTGGGGGTAATTAATTTCTTTTTAATCAAACAAGGTACATGAAGCCATTGGAATCTAATTAATGTTTCTTCTTTGACTTGTCATTCTGTCCTCACTTCTCTCCCCCCCTTTCATTGCAAGGTTGTCTTTAATTTATTCATGCTTGTTTGCATAATAATCTCTAGTTCAGGAGTGGCAGGAGTTTCCCACAACTACAGCCTTGGCTGTCTAAGAAGTAACTTTATTTTGCCTCATTTCTTTGACACAAGTATTAGGGAAAATGTGCAGAGCAGAGTTTGGGGAAGATGTCTGTATTTTCTCCTGCATAATATCTTTATCGTTTTTTTGGTTTTTTTTTGCTTCCCTCCCCCCAATCTTCCTCTGTGTCTATTTGTTTGTATGTTTGGGCTGGGAAATACAGGAAAATGCTGCATAAACTCTGCTGTAGATTATTTAGAATGAATGAATGAATGAATGAACGTACTTATTTATTTATTTTGTTTGTTTATTTATTTGATTTTTATGCCATCCGTCTCATTGATACAGTGATTCTGGGCACCTTACAATATAATATTTTTTTTAAAAAAAAGGTACTACAAGTCAATTAACAGTAGGAAAATGAAATAAGAAAGTTCAAAAGTTAAAAGCCAAGATGATGGGTGGCTTGGGGTTGCGTATGTTCTCTACCCCATCTGCCAATCTCAATGTGGCAGGCTCAGGCCAAGCAGCAGGGCCAGTTTCCAGGCTCTTCCGGAAGGCCAGGAGTGTGGTGGGTAGACCTCACCTCCAAGCCAGTGGTGGGTTCCTCCCGGTTCCGCCCGGTTCCGCTGAGCTGGTAGCGGTGACAATATGATGTCGATGAACCGGTTCTGCCACCTTCTGACAGATTTCTTTCCAACTTTCTGGAAAGAATAAAAAGAATCCAGAACAGGTAGATTGACTTGATGGAGAGTATCTGATGATTGACACCATGAGTGATAGGAATGTCTATCTCTCAATTTTTAGAAAAGCAGCTGAATATTTCTGATGAATATTTATGATTATATTAGCCATTAGCATTTTGATTCTTCTAGCCTTAATTCTGATTTGGTAAGCAACTTCCGAAATGGACTCATCTTCATTGGGACTCATGGATTTAAACTTTGCGGAGTTACTGTAATGCTGTCATTTCTTCCCTGGGCTATGACCAACAGCTCCTTAGACTGTTGAATGCAATTTACAAAATGGGTTTAGCATTCCATAAGGCACAAAGCGTGTGAAGTGTAATGATATGTTTTGCAGCATGGTAGGGTTTACATAATTGACTCTAATTATGATAGAATTGCATTTATTTTGTGCTTTGCACATCCAGTCAGCTTTGCAATTTGAGGTTTCTGTAAGCTCCATATAGACTTCTACTCGGAATTACTCAGAGAAAAAGAAAACCCCAAAATGGAATTTCACTGCGACTGAAATATGTATTTGCCAACAATATAAATGCAGAGCACGCTCCATTTAAGCAGCTGCCTATGTGAATTGCAAACTGTGTAAGTATTGTCATAAAAGTGATAAAATAATTAGATTATGTGATAAGGGCTAGTTGTGCATAATAAAAAAAATATGTGAAGAGAAAATTTGGGTCATAGCAATGAGGCAGTTTTATTTGTTAAACAAAATGCAAGACTTACATCTTGCTTCTTCACAGAATTTTCAGCAGCATTGACTATCACCTAGTATACATCTGAAGAATATTTTCTGTGCAATTGTGAAGGAATGGCTTAACCATTTGGGGCCTCTTGCTGCTTGTTCTAATGTTCTAGACATACCATCCATTCTAAAGCTTAATCGACAAATTAAAAATTAACAAGTCAGATTATGCGATCAGACAGTGCACATTTGCAGCTTGGTAACGAAGTCTAATGTGAAACTGCGTTTTCTTTAAAACAACATAAATGGTTTTGGTCCTGCATCAAATTATACCGAGTATGGCTCTCCTGCCTTTATCCATATATGAACATTTTTCTTCTACAGATAAAGATCCAAGCAGCAGTTCATTTGAGCCACTCAATAGTCTGGTAAGGAGTCATGTCACAGAACAAATATGTATTTTATGAAACTGCTTTACTTTCTACTTACATCAAAATGTTGGACAAGTTGTCCAGAATGATAACGAAATCTGAATTTGTACCTAAACTCAAGGGTAATCCTTTCGCTGGTGTGAAAATACTATTCTAATGATTTCCCTAGCTTTTGGACAACCACAAAAAATAAGCTCACAGTTTTTCACACAGAAAAATTGTTCCTTTTCCATGCAAGTTGCCATCAGAATTGCAGTGAACCTTCCGCAATACTTTCTCTCTACACCCAAGTTGGGAACTGGCAGTTTTAGCCACTTTGCTAAGGACTTTTACCAAGGTTAAATGTTGTCAACACCAGGATTTAAATGATCCTTTAATTTTACAGCTCATGTTGCTGGTTGTTAAATACAAGCCTGCAGCTTTCATTTCATTGAAAGAGAATTGTGAAAGAACCACAAATGTTCTTTTAAAAAAGTCTGATGCAGTTTTCTGGTCTAGTGTGCATGAATGAGAGAGGGAGGGAGGGAGGGAGGGGGAGAGAGGGAGGGAGGGAGAGAGAGAGACAGAGAGAGAGAGAGGAGGTCAATTTTGAACTTCATGTTATCACAATGAACTTGTTAGAGTTTGCAGCAATCCAACGAGCACACAAGTAAATAATTCAGCAGGATTCATTTATAGAAGAAACGTCTTTATATACAATACCATACAGCAGAAGCCAGAACCAGAACTCAGAATCCAGAAGTACAGAATCAATAATCACAGAAGCTGTAGAATCACAGAAGCACACACACACACACACATATGTGTGTGTGTGTGTGTGTGTGTGTGTGTTTTCTGAGGTTTTTGCGGGTGTTTGTATGTAGGTCTTTGGTTATTCGGGTTTTCTCCCGCGTAAAATTGGAAGTGTCTTGGCGATGTTTCGACAAAGTCTCATGAGACTTCCAATTTTACGCGGGAGAAAACCCGAATAACCAAAGACCTACATACACACACACACACACACACACACCAGTGAACCTAAGCTATGCCCAGGCTCCAAGCCATCTGGATCATCAAACAGTTCCCATTGGCTGACTTGTTATCATGTCTATTCCAATTCATGAACTCTCACACACTGACAGAACTTCATACCCTGTTTGGCACAATGATTTTATTCTTACCCTAGATGTGATATCAAAAATGAAGTAACTGCAAGAAAACAGCCATTTTTCTTCATGTTTTGAAAGAAGCACGGGGACGTTTTACTTTTGTTGTTACCAAAAGAATCTTCTGTCCTTTCTTTTCTTGAGTGGTGAACACAGTTGTTTGGCTGGAACCCCTGGCTGAACTTTCCAGTGGCATTTGCCTGTCAGACCTGACAATTTCACTCTACTTTGAATTTTGTCAAAAATCTTCAAAAACCTCCGTTGCCTTCTACTGTCCAGATCACTTAATTTCTTAAATCTTTCCCCGCTCAAAAATGGCACAGGCATCGCTTTATTATGTTCCTTACAGCGAGGGGCAAAGTTCAGTGGCCTGTTTAGTAATGATGTTTAGGAGCTGGCATTTCAGGAGGCAAGTAGTAAAGGAAGCAATTAATTAAGTGGCTAGGAAATCTGGATAATGGGACCAGAAGGATATCACACCCAGTACATGAGTAGATATTGGGGGAAAAAATATTAAGGAAATGATTATGATTCAAGACAAAGGGGAGAAAGAAATGAGCTGGTGCTAAATGGCTTGGTAACAGGAAATTTCTCAGCAGTCAGGAAGGGAGGAAGGAAGGATGGAAGGAGGGAAGGAAGGAAGGAAAGAAAGAATGAGAAGGAAAGAAAGAAAGAAAAGAAAAAGACTGTACGAAATCTCTTTTTCCTATCCTTCTGCCATTTTATGTCTATCTGTCTGTCTGTCTATCTATCTATCTAGAACCCATAGCTTCTAAACGAAACAAGAGCCTGAAGATGACAGGGTTGTGAGCCTGTCGAAACGTTGCTATCAGAAAAACTTTTAAAGTCACTGGTAGGATTTTAGCTGAGGTTTTAAAGGACCTTGCAGAGTGCTCTGTAAGGATTTTTAGAAGATTTTAAGCTGGGATTTTAACCAGAATTTTAAACATTTTAACCAACTTATTTACAATGACGCGGGAAAACACCCGAGATTTTAATTTTTTGCATATGCACACCCGCGAAAACTTAAGAAGACATCTATCTATCTATCTATCTATCTATCTATCTATCTATCTATCTATCTATCTATCTATCTATCTCTATCTATCTATCTATCTATCTATCTATCTATCTATCTATCTATCATCTATCTATCTTATCATCTATCTACCATCTCTCCCCAAGCATTGGGCTAGGATGGGGATTGACCTGTGAGGATGTTTGGTGCTGAAAGGAATGGTACTTTCATTTTTAACTGTGTTTTATGGATTCTTGTGAACTGCAATTTAGGCAGCCATATAGGTGTCCCTCACGCCCTCTGATTTGTATTACTGTAATGCACCATACATTGGGCTGCCCTTGAAAAGCATTTGGAAGTTTCAGCTGGTGCCAAATGGGTAGTAAATGGTGTTGGATATTTGACACATATAACACCACTGCTGCATGAGCTGAATCGGTTGCCTGTGTGTTTCCAGGTACAATTCAAGGTGCTGGTTGTCGCCTTGAAAACCCTTCATAACTAGGGACCAGGTTATCTGAGGGATCATCTTCTCTCAGTGGTTTCCATCCATCCAATTTGGTCTGACAGATCCTATAGATCCTGTCAGCCAAAGAATGGCAGCTGGCAAGAACTAGGAGATGTGCCTTTTGTGCCATAGCCCCTGCCCTTCAGAACATCCTCCCTTCAGCAGAACTCTGTTGGCCATTTGTAAGGCCTTGAAGGTCTTGCTTTGTGCCTGAGCCGGAAGCTTCAAGTGTATAAAAGGGTCCTGTTTCCTGGCTCTATTGACATTTTTTCCTCAGCTGGCATATATATTTAATTTTGTATTCTGCTCTAACTATCTTTAATTGTTTTATGATTGTTCATCTCCCATAATACTTGTGTGAGATGGGTGGTTATAAAGTTGAATAAATAAAATAAAATAAAAATAAGCCAGATAGACAGACCAGACAGACAGAGATAAATAGATAAATTAGATAGATACAGATACAGATACAGATACAGATACAGATACAGATACAGATACAGATACAGATATAGATAGAGGGCGGAGATAGAGATAGAGAGAGAGAGAGGGAGGGAGGGAGGGAGGGAGGGAGGGAGAAGTCGCCAAAAGAAAGATCCAGTTAAAAATGTGTCAGAACTGGAGACTGCAGAAGAAGAAAAAAACTAGAAAAATTTTCCCTCAGGTGTTCTAAGTGCTGCCAGTTCCTTCATTCTAAATGTCCTTTTCACCTCCCACTTGGTCAGCCAGCGCAGACACTCCTACCGCTCTGCAGATTTTTCCTATATTGCTTGATTGCTTTTTTTAGAGGTATGGCTCATCTGAAATTGTTCCAAAGATGCTTTTTAAAAAGACAACTGCACTTCATTTTTCCTTAAGGAAAAACATAATCCAGTTGCCTTTTGATAAAGCACCTTTGAGATAACCATGACCTGGATGACTGAGAATCTCCACAGACACCATTTGAAATTAAAATTAAAAAAAAAAATTTTTTTTTTAAAGCCTGGTGGAAACTCAGGGAATCTATTTAACTTTATATTTGTTTTGTTTCTCAAACCTAAAAAAAAACCCCATGTTTTTAAATTTCATCGTTTTGCCACTGAAATTCCCTGGAGTGGTTTGATGTTATGTTCAGTGAAGGATTTAGAGCAGGGTTGTCAAACTCGCGGCCTGCGGGCCAGATGCGTCAAATGCTGGCCACGCCCACACCCAGTTTAGCAAAGGGGAAAAAATTGCGATATGTCATGTGATGCCGCCGTGATGCCATGAGTTTGACATCCCTGATTTAGAGGCTGCAAGATAAGGCTGCAGCAGTGGCTGCCATCCTTAATATATGGTAGTTAATGATAACTCTCTGAGTTATTTATTTATTGACATTTTATGCCACCCATCTCACTTTACAAAGTGACTTTGGATGGCTAGCAAGAACATACCTCCAGGCCTAGAATAAGGAATATGTAGACTTGTTACATTTTCAACCGAAGCTACGCGCATGGCTACTTTGGGAATGTATACACATCCTAAATCTGCAAATGAGCAAGTGACAAATAAGCATTTGGTACCTTGTAGATTAGGCAGGCCTTCACACTGTGGAGGTGCTAGGCATCTTTTACCCTCTCCTTTTGAAGTAGCCTCCATTAAATGTATCTGATGTGCCAATTTAGCCCTTGAACATTAATATTTTCAGAACTGAATGAATAAAGAAACTGTTCTGTATTTAGATGTCTGTATTGGGGAGGTGTTCCATATGACAGTACACCCTATCTTAATGGTGGAGGAGAACACCCTGAATGCATACTATTTTAGTACTGTTGCCTATGAAAGATTTAATGTTTCAAGCTTGTCTGGTGTAGTGGCTAAGGCTTCAGGCTAGAAAGTCCTGCTTAGCCATGAAAGCCAGCTGGGTGACTTTGGGCCAGTCAAACTCTCTCTCCACCCAACCCATCTCAGAAGGTTGTGGTTGTGGGGAAAATAGGAGGAGGAAGGTGTGTTGGATATGTTCGCTGCCTTAAGTTATATGTAAAAATAATAACAGTGGATACAAATTAAATAAATCAATAAATAAACAACAAACTAACTGCAGTGTGTGTGGGAATTTGTAACAAGATAAATATGGGGCTGAATTCATTGCAGCCCTTGCTGATGACACCTCCTTTGAATCATCTGGAAGCCAATGAGATTATTGACATTAAAGAGCAAGTTTTGTGTAGTGATTGAGGTCCCAGGCTCAAAGGTGGGAGATTATAGGTTCTAGTTCCATTTCTGGCCTAAAGTCAGCTGGGTGATCTTTGGCCATTCACTCTGTTTCAACATTAGGAAGCAGCCAAGGGCAAACAACTTCTGAAATCTTGCCAAAGAAAGTGAAAGAACTTCTCTAGATATCCCCAGGAGTCAAAACTGACTTGAAGACACCCACACCACATGCACACAAACACACACAAAGGCTCAGCTCCTAAATTTCCTCTGATCTGCTTTGAAGACTGATGTACTGGATGAGAATTCATAACCTTTTTTGTTCTTGTCTTGGCCCTTGTGTGAGGCCCACGCGCTCAACGCACCAACTAGGTGCATCATATCTCCGAAGTGCTGCAAGCCTCAACTTTGAATAAAGTGCCAGTTACTTTGAGATAATAAATAGGAACTAAATTTACATTTCCCCTCTTTTTGTTGTTGTTGGAAGCAATTTGCATGTTATGCTGCTGGATCTTAAAGTGAAAGGAAATGTGCTTGACGCTAAAATTGGCTTCGTGGCTCCAGTTTCCTCAGCTCTGCACCACCTGCCTCTAATCAAACTGTCCAATTACTGGAAACAATTGTTTTCTTGCCTTCTGGGAAGTAAAAGACATTCCTCCAGCAAAATACTGCTTTTGCAAAATGTTGCATTTTAAAGCAAGCTGCTTTCATAAATTAAAATAATAATAGCAATATCTGAACGGGGGTGGGAGGATGCGGCTGGGGATCTGGTTAGATCCCTGGAAGGTCAGGAGCAGAGAGATCCAGCGTGGCATGGAGATTATGGAAGTGCTGCTAATAATATGCACAAAAATAGGTAAAGTATCCTTGCCTTCAAACACAGGAAAAGAGCAGGAGCTATCTGGGGGAAAGCAAGAGCAGGATGAGGCTCCAATTAGTCCATATGCTAATCAGGTTGATTAATATAGAAGGCAAAGTTTTCTACTGCTTCTGTGTGAAAGGATAATCAGCGGCTCTCTTTGTATTAGAAATACTGCAGTGGAAATTGTGATACAATACATGTAACTTGGGTCAGCTGAGGTTCCTCTCTGTAGGGCTTGTGTCCCCCGCTTCCAAAGTCTCCCTGCTTTTCTCTTTTTGAAAGAGGATGTTGAATTCTATAAAGATATATTAAGTCCTGAAAATGTGAGCATCTCTCTTGTTCATTTAAACCCAAATTGAGAGGCAGAGATGAAATTAAACAGGAAAGTTTGGGTAAATGAGAATGCATGCAAGCAAGCTTCTTAGAAACTGACAATCATCTCTCTGGAATGAACACGATAATTCCACATGGTCCATTCATATGGCAGGTTAACCAAGGTACATGAGAAGTTGATACCTGGTGTTGCCTAAGAGAGAACCATACATGCTTCTTTGAGGATATTCAGCTTCTCAGAATATTGTAGGCATCCAAGATGCTCAGGAAATAATATTGGATGAGAGTCCTGATAATCAGTCAATCTATCTATCTATCTATCTATCTATCTATCTATCTATCTATCTATCTCTATTTATCTCTCTCTCTCTCTCTCTCTCTCTCTCTGTCTATCTATCTATCATCTACCTACCTACCTACCTATCTCTCTATTTCTCTTTTTCTCTCTCTCTCTTTCTCTGTCTCTCTCCCTCCCTCTATCTATCTATCTATCTATCTATCTATCTGTCTGTCTGTCTGTCTGTCTGTCTGTCTGTCTATCTATCTATCTACTGTCCACCTCACCACAATGTCACTCTGAGCAGCTTACAATATTAAAAAGAATAAAACAATACAAAAAGATTTTATATATTTATATAGTGGTGTGTGTGTGTCTGTGTGTGTGTGTCTGTGTGTGTATCACCATCATCATTCTATCCATTGTCTTTCCACTGCAGGATGAAGGCCTCTTCCGTATGTTTCCAACCTATATGGTCCTGAGCTTTCTTTTGCCAATATACAGTGTGCATATACACATGTATATATGTATGTATGTATGTATGTGTGTGTGTGTGTGTGTGTGTATGTATGTATATGTATATGTATATGTATGTATATAATCAATCAGTGAAATGTTTATTACAGTCAGAGACCAGTACAATGAAAAATACACAGGGGATATCTAATTAAAAATTATACAGTACAATAACATAATAACAAATTATTTTATATTTTAATTACAAAATAAAATACTATAATACTATCTTAATAAATAACAAACAAATGAATTCCAAAGACTGTCGAGACCATTTAGTTACAAATGTGTACAGCATATTTCATCCTGTCACAATTGTAGAGGACACAAAGAATACTTCAGCTTAGCAGTAGGAAAAGACCCTGTTGAGATGGCAGAAACTTAAACAGGCATGAGCTTGGCAACCCCCATTGTTGGTCTCTACCCTGCCTCTGTTGCCTCTATTCCCACATATTGCAGTCACGTGTCTTCCATTTCTAGTACTGAGGAGCCTAACAGACTTGACGTAACTTGAGGCTGTCTTGGAGGCTGTGAGAATAAGGGGGAAAGCAGTATTCTAATAAGGTAGTCCTTGACATACATTCATTTAGTGACCGTTCAAAGTTATAACAACACTGAAAAAAGTGTCATCTCCATTTTTCACACCACTGTTGCAGCAACCTCATGGTCACATGACCAAAACTCAGATGCTTGGCAACTGGAATGTATTTATGACAGTTGCTGTATCCTGACATGATGTGATCGCCTTTTGCGACCTTCTGACAAGCAAAGTCAGATTCACTTAACAACTGTGTTCTTAACTTAAACAGTGATTCATTTAACCACTGTGGCAAGAAAGGTTGTAAAATAGGGCAAAATTCATTTAACAACTGTTTTACTTAGCAATGGAAATTTTGTGCTCAGTTGTGGTCGTAAGTCGAGCACTACCTGTAGCCCAGCCAAGCAGAATTTAAGGTGCCTCACTTATACGCTGGGGATGAATGCATCATCATGAGGACCCAGCAGAAAAAAGTTGCTGCTAGGCCATGTTTATACCAGGATTAGTTGCAATTGCTAGATGCATTTTATAAATTGAAAATGTAGAATTCTTGCTACTTGCTGGTTCATAATTAACCATATCTTTGAAAATGGGAAAACTAAAAATCTGTTTGGATTTGCAAGGGTAAAATGCTGGGGAATTTGTTTTTGTGTAGATTAGAGTTTGTGTGTGTGTGTATGTGTGTGTGCTTTTCAGAGTCATATTTTTCTGAATAAATTTCCTGGGAAGTGGTGACTGATGATGGAAAAATTGTCCGTAGTTACAGTTCATTTGGAAACGGGATGGTAGCTTCTCAGACCTTTATGGCAGGCTGAGCTGCCAGAGAGACTTCTGTATGCCAACATTATAAAAACATGATCCTTTAGAATAATCTGAAGTTTAAATAGCCCTTATTAAATTATTGGACATTCTCCATTGTGTCACTAATCATTCAACAAATCAATGAAAATCCGTGGAAAAAACTTGCAAGTTGGGGTCAAAATAATTCCACAAGCTGAATTAACATATTTTATTTAAAAAATGGTAATTATAATAGACAAACTAAATGTCATTGGATTTATAAAGAAGATTGCAACTTCTTACTAAGAAAGAGAACTATTAAAAAAAAATCAAGCATTTAAAAACGTTTTTTAAAATAATTCCGTGGGTATTATTGACTGCTAGTCCCCTAGGGAGAGTACTTTCTCTGTCTCCTTTCTCACGGATCATTTTGAGATAAGCAGTGGTGATTCTAGAACTACAAGCTTGGGGGAAATTCTTTAAACAAATTTGATAGATTAGATCATCAACCAATATCAACTATCGAATAATTTAGACGTTCTCCAGAACGATCTGTCTGGCCCTTCAAGACTTCCAATGATGTAGACATGGCAGCTTTCGATTTGTGTCAGAAGCACATACAAATTCAAATAAAATAGGTACAAAATAGGTCCTAAAAATATAGCACGTGCACAAATTCTTTGGATTTACTAGAAATATTTCCACAGTTTTTAAAGACAATGAAATATCTGCTCTAACTGAGGGGAAAAGACACCTGCGTTCATCTGGCCAAGCTGAACTTGAATCACAAAGAAAGCCCTGGACTCACATAATTGCCACATGCCTGAAAATTATATGCATTGCATTCTATTAGGTGTTATCTTTATCTTTTTACTGTTCCACCCCCACAGATCTATTCTTTGTAAAAATCTAATTCTGTACAAAAACAATGCTGGGACTTGTGTGTGTAGATATGTGTGTTGACATGTACTATTTAGGAATTTTTATTTATCACTTGAGCTAGAGAACTGAGAAGATATTTGCATTGTATATATCAGAGTGCGCTTTAGTTACACTTCAGTGACCAGGGCTTTTCTTTTTAAAATAAAATTATTTGACGGGGGAGGGGGACGGGGGGAGGGTTGAGGAAAAATGTGGATATTTCATCATAAACTATTTCTTAAGCAGATTTTTTTTAAAGTCAGAAAGAAAGCAGGCTACACCTACAGCAACAGTAATAACAGTCTAAGGGTTCATCCACGCAGCAGCTGAAAGATGCTTTGCTAACCTCTTTTAAGGACATGTCCTTAGGATGCTGCTGCTTCTTATCCCTAGCCAGTAGCTGAATGCTGCCTCTGATGTTAAAGTGATGTTTTCCACCATCTCCCCATTAATGTCATGGGGTTTTGTTGGGGTGATGAAGCAGCAAGGGCTGGAAGATGTCCAAACTGGAGGTATGACTCTCTCCCTTTCCATGGTCAGTGGCAACTTGCTTCCTTTCTTCTTGAAGTTTAGACAACAGGTGGACCAGACATCTGCCCATATACTGTAAGAAGGGATTACTTACTGTAACCTACTCAGAATCCTGCTGAATTGAAGTGGCAAATCAGCTCCAGTAAATAAATACATCTTCAAATAATGCTTCACCAGCACTTCACAAAGCACCAACTAGGCATTACAGGGCAGGTGAAGTAGTTTTGCATGAGATTTATTCACTCACATTAAAAACAAATGTTCTGATTGAAAAGCAGCTGATGCAGTAGATTGACATAAGTGGGGATTCTCCAATGTTCAGCCTCTGATACCCTGCCCTCATATATCAGGCATCACAGATGATGCGAGGATGAGTAGAGACTTCCAGGTCAGGTGAGGGAATTTATATCTGAAGCCCCGTATCATGGATTAAGGTTTGATGAATTGTTGAACCCTTGTATCAAAACTCATCTCCTTCGCTATTGTTAGAGAGAGAGAGAGAGAGAGAGAGAGAGAGAGAGAGAGAGCGCAATTGACTGATGTCCTGCCAACAGGAAATTTACCAAGCACTTTCCTTAACTTGTCCTATCTGAAGGCGATAGAACTCAAGATAGAACTGCTGCCCTGCCTCAATTCCAAGGTATAGTTTGTCTCAGGAACTGTTCAACTGGTGCAGGGATGGGTTCCACTTATCTTTACTGCTGTTTCGCAGCGGGAGTGCGCTTGCTTGCTTTGCTCTTGCATGCTTGTGCGCTTGCGTGCTTTTGCGCATGTTCAGAAGCTTCTGCGCATGCGCAGATCACCCATGATGACGTCGTGGCGGGTGGACGGAGCCTCCTGCCAGTTTTACTACCAGTTCTATAGAACCGGACCGAACCGGGAGCAACCCACCACTGAAATGGTGCCCTATGAGAAAGAACAAGATATTTCAATTTTCAAAAAGAGACCCAATTTCTAAAAGGTTAATCAAATTGAAGGAGGAAATGGAGGGTTTTTTTTAAAGAGTTGCGAATTATACCATTTTTTACTGTAAAAAAGTTGTATTTTGCCTATATGAAACGAAAATTCATGGATGGGTTTTACCAGGACCTAGGAAAATGATATAATAAGAGTATGACTGCTAGACAACTTTGCTACATGCAGGAAATGTTTAGCTGGGAAGGCTGTAAGAACCTGGGAAAAATTATTCCCTTCTCACCTACAGTCCAAACAAGTATGGCTTGTCACCCCACTATTTTATTTACATGTATACAACTGTCTCTTACAATAAGAGTATTGTAATTTTCAGCCTCAAAGAAAATACAATAAAAATGCTACATCTATGTTTTCCTATCCAGAAATTCACCAACTTTTATCTCCAACTTAATTCAGTTCACAGGGACAGGGGAGAAACAAGAAATTGTATATTTTAGAGGAAAGAGTATCCTCAAGACTTGTATTATATGTCTTGTATCTGTATATGCTTCAAAAGATGTTATATATGAGAGAATGTTGCGGAAGGGGAATGAAGACAGATTAAAAAAAAAACTTGGAAGATTTTTGTAATTAGTTGGATTAGAAGATGTAGGAAAGGCATTTTGGAGTTGATAAAACTTTGAGATCTTGGAGTGAGTGGGATTGGGGAGGTTGTTTATTAGGTGAAAGGTGAATGTTTAATGCTCAATATTTCAATATCAAAACTTTTAATTGTTGATATCATCATTTATGATTCTGCAAGCCACTCAGAGTCACTTGATAGTGAGATGGGTGGGATATCAATTTAATAAATAAATAAAAATAAATAAAGGAAGCAAAATAAATTTGTCTTGGATACAGGTGAGCTTGGTCTCACAATCCCCTTTTTCCACGCCCTTGGTATTCCAAATTTTATCCTGAAATTTAAGTGAAAATTAGAGAAAAGTGCCATTCTTTTTCTGGAAAAAGAAGATTGGCCTGGAAAGGCTTGGAAGATTCACAGCTTAGTTTTCAGGAGGAGGGAAAATAGTCATCTATTTTATTGACTGACCTCTGCTTTTGCATTGCATCCTCATTGCATTGGGTACCCATTGTATTGCACACTCATGCTGTGTGAGGCACAAAATAGTCAAATGGCTGTGATAGAATTTTCAGAGCACTTCTGGCCTGCGCCCATGGCTCTCTAGTTCTACATGGCAAATTACTAGGTGTTCTGTATTGTGTTCCTCGACCATACTTCTGCTCAGGCAGACAGTATAAAGAAAACATTTCATTTTAGGTCAAAGATACTCATTTAGTAATTGCAAAAACTAATGAAAGGAAACATACTCCCACCAGAAAAATATTTGGATGTCAATAAACTCCAGACTCACACGTAAGAAATTCAGCAAACATTTACTGAGACAAATAGGAGTGAGAAAGAGAAAAAGCGAAGTTTATTACGTAGCTTCTTTGTGGCCACAGACAGGAAGTGAAATTGTTTTCAGGTTGAAAGTACTTCTCAATCATGTCATGCACCACTAGTCTTTTAAGTTTAAGGTTCATAGCTTATTTGATGTCTATTAAAGTACAGGCAATTGAAATTTCCCCTGGAATTCACAAGTGTTACCTTATTTTCCTCTTCCCCCTCCTCCAATTCAGAATGAAAGCTTGAAATAAACACAATGACCCAAATCGATATGTTACTGGGTAATTTTTGTGACCATTATGAAGGCTGGTTTGCATGCCACAAAACCAACTGGATTTTTAATTTGTTAGCCTTCCAGTAATAAGATCCAGTAAGGGCACTCTGGATTGCTCACAGCCAGGAACCACTTTGAATATTTTAATTTCCACAGCCAGATGATTCTGACAAAATAGATTGGGCAGGCTTCTTTTTCTTTTCGACTTTTTAAACATTTGTTTACAGTGGTTTAAAAACAATGAAGTATCCCAAGTCATCCTTTCCTTCACCTGTTGAGTGATAAACAAAAATGAAGAAAGTTTCACAGGCAATACAAGGAATGGCTGCAGAGGTTTGATAGGTCTTTTTTAACCTTCCAATTACAGCTAATTCTTGTTTAGTGACAGGCTCAGTTAGCAACCATTCGCAGTTACAATGGTATTGAAAGAGTAACTTTAAAATCGGTCCTCACCAGGGGTGGATTCTACTTACCTTTACTACCAGTTCGCAACAGGGCCGCGCGCACGTGCTTGCTTTGCTTGTGTGTGCGTGCACTCTTCTGTGCATGCACAGAAGCACTTTGATGATGTCAGGGTCGGTGGGCGGAGCCTCCCGCTGGTTTTACTACCAGATCTATAGAACCGGTGCGAACCGGGGGCAACTCACCACTGGTTCTCCCATATAAGACTTTGACAGGTCTTTAAAGCAAAGGAAAGCTGAAGTAAGATCATAAAGACATTTGTGGTTTCACCTGGTGGTTGCTTCATTTAATTGACTGAGTTGCCAGTTCCAACTGTGGTTGCTAAACGAAGACTATCTATTTTGTAGGGGAGATCTAGCAGTAATTGGCTGATATCCCTGAATTCAATGGAAGTGACAAGGCTGAAGTATTTTGATTGTGAGAAGATTTTTCTTAAAAAGAGAAAATAGGTGTGGCAAGACACGCAATTATCAGACTGTGGGCCAGGGGTGGGTTCTACTTATCTTTACTACTGGTTGGCATATCACGCACGCAGATCACCTATGATGACATCCGGGTCAGTGGGCAGAGCCTCCTGCCGGTTTTACTACCGGTTCTTGCGAACCGGTCCGAACCAGGGGCAACCCACCACTGCTGTGGGCCTATTCAGAACTGAGCCATGCGAGCGGTGGGCTGGCATGCATGTGTGCCAGCCTGCTACTCACATGAGTGGAGCTGTGCATGCACGTCGGCCTGCCACTCGCACAGCCTGCTTCCCCTCTCCCCACCCAGCCAAGCCGCAAAGGTTGGGGACCGCTGGGTTAGCATACTTATTGAAAACAAATTGGGGGAAAAATCTAATGGGATTTTAGTAGCATAATATTGAGGTCGGGATGAGGGGTAGTGTGGTTCATGGAGTGTCTACAACGATACAAATGGAAAATGTACAGGGAAGAGAGAAGCCAGTGTGATTTGGGAGCCTGGAAAGACTGAAATACAATTTTTATACAAGTGACAAACATATTTGGTAGCTCCATCGCAGTAGCCCTGTTCAGTCCTGATACTTCTATTTTTGGACTGAGCAAGGGAGATTCAAATTAGTTTGTTAGCTTTAAAATCAAGCATTCCTCCCTACCTTTCAGCTTCAAAGAATGCATATTTTAAAAAATAAAATAAAAATAAAAATAATGCTGCCTCCTGAAAAAGAAATACATCTAATAAACAATCAGTTGAGGAGGAAAATACAGCGTTGGCATTTAAACAAAAAGCCAAACAAGTGGAAAATGCTTGGGGAAATTTTTAGAAACAAAAAGACATCTCTTGATACGAAAAAGGATTGTCTGCCAGGTGAACATTTGGGGGGTGGAGGAGCCTTCAAAAGGCCGGGTTCCCTAAACCTTACTTCGTAATCTTTTATAAAGACCGTACCGTCTTCAGGAAAAGGAAGTGAACACAGAAAGAAGGGCAGGTTATTTTTTCCAGTCAAAATGGAAAAAGAAGAACTGTCAGCTTGCTGATGTGTTAGTGGGACAGACTCGGAAGCAGAGCATATATTTTCTGTCAGGATCTGCAGGTAAGTTAGGTCGGCTCAGGGTCTGGAAGGAATTTATTTTCCTTTGTGTTGCTTTGTCAGTTCCTCATCACACCTGTCAGTTGGAGTGGATTTTTTTTTTTTGCTTGTTTATAGCACACTTAGAAATAGGAGCCCTAAACATTATGTGGGTGTGCAACTTGGCCTGGTGGGTGAATTTTGGAGCTGCTTACATTTTCACAAGGATATTGTACATTTCCAGAGAAAAACAGCACATCCAGAAATTAGAAACGGAGTGTGTGACTCAAGAGCAAAATTGGATTCTACTTTCTTGAGATGCCAACATTTCAGTGTACAGGTAGACCTTGTCTTACGACTACAATTGAGCCCAAAATTTCTGTTGTTAAGTGAGACATTCATTAAATGAGTTTTGCTCCATTTCACGACCTTCCTTGCCACAGTTGTTAAGCGAATTACTCAGTTGATAATTTAGTAACCTGGTTGCTAAGTGAATCTGGCTTCCCCATTGACTTTGCTTGTCAGAAGGTTGCAAAACGGGATCACACGATCCCCTTGGGACACAGCAACAGTCATAAATATGAACCGGTTACCAAGCATCTGAATTTCGATCCCATGATCGAAGGTTGTAACTGAAAAATGGTCGTAAGTCACTTTTTTCAGTGCCATTTAACTTTGAACAGTCACTAAATAAACTGTTGTAAGTTGAGGACTACCTGTATATAGAATTTCATAGTTAGAGTGGTCTCTTTCAGATCACCAAAAAAAGAGGTCAACAAAGGTCAGCAATTTGCAGAAGATATATTTGTGCGGATCATAATCGCAGGTGCAAAATTGCTTTTATGGAGTTATAAATTGCTCTCCCCAGTGTTAAGCAATGCATTTTTCAATTCCAATTGTTAGTGGACAGAGCTAGAAGAGAGCTTTTATTTTATTAGTTGGTAGATTTACAGCCCTCATTTTCTCCAGGAACAAAAGGCACTGTAGGTCGCACTTCCTCTTCCAGTATTTTTCCCATACCAGTACCTGCGTAAGGTAAATTGGGTTGAGAAATTCATTGTCTTAAGGTCCCTCTGCTTCTGCAGCTGAGAATGGATTTGAACCCATACCTCCCTGGTCCTTGTCCAATGCTTTAACCTCTGTACCACACTGGCTCCTGTCCTTGTGTGTTTCCCACAGCCACCTGTCTGGTTACTATAGGAACAGATTGCAGGACTAGATAAGCTATAGTCTTATTCAGCTTGACTCTTCTTATTTCCAGCTTGCAGCTGGTGCTAAAGGCATATGTTTAGAATTAAAGAAATTCTGAGAAATTGTTTTTGGGTACCAGAAATAAAAGAAGAGCTTCTATACCAAAATTGATTCCTGAGTATTCCAAATTTCTTTCATTACAGCAGTATAATTTTATCCTCCCTCCCTCCCTCCCTTCCTTCTTTCCTTCTTTCCTTCTTTCCTCCCTCCCTCCCTCCCTCCTTCCTTCCCTCTGTCCTCTCATCTCTCTCTCTCTCCCCCCAACTACCTTAGAGATCTCAGACTGAGTAACGGTTCATAAAACACATATGCCAAAACAATAACAATTCATAAAGTAGATATGCCAAAATAATAAAATGAAGTAAAGGTTATAATAACAGTAACAGCTAGTACCATAGTAAAGAGACACAGCTAGGACATGATCAAATGATGATGGTTGCGTCAAATACATGGGCGAAAAACCAAATTTTCACCTTCCGTGGAAAAGTAAACAGTTTTAACATTGGCCAGGCCTACGGAAACTCTGAAGCCCAAGGGCCACATAAAAGCTATCGATGCTGCTCCTTAGAAACCAGTGTTGTGTGGCTCTAGAAGTTTCTATATGTTTCAGAGAGCAGCTTCATTGCCACATTCTGCACCAGCTGATGGATAATTCCATATAAAGCCCATTGCGGTAATCTAACCATGAAGCAAACAGAGCATGGACAATTATGGTCAAGCCATTCCCATCCAGGAAAGATTGCGGCTAGTTGGCTAGTCACAGTGAATCAAATGCACTCCAAGCCACAGTGGCCATGGGACTCCATATAACAGAAATGAATCCAAGAGAACATCTGCTCCTTCAGGGGGAAGTACAATTGCATCTTAGCCAGAGAGTGATCAAGATTCAGACACAGTTTATCCAATCCACAACAGCATCCAGTATGGCCCAGGCTGGCTTTGATAAGCAAGGTGAAAAAGAGCTGGGTATATTATCCACATATTGGTGGCATCCAAGTATAAATCCCAATGATCTCACTCAACAGCTTCATGGAGATATTAAATGACTGAGTGGAAATCCTTCAGTGCCACCATCTGGACCTGACTGCAGGTGGGAGCAGAAGCATGAAGAATTGTGCCTTTGATACCATGCGGTTCCTGGTCAACGGCATCAAAAATTGAGAAATCTTAAAATGATCAACAGAAGTAGTGCAGTAAAAAAGTTGTGAGCTCCCTGCTCTGGTATTGTTTCTTGGTGGGACAAACGCTTTGCTGCCTCACTGGACAATGATGTATTTTTAATGCACATTTGGATTGGACAGTGGAAAATCACCTTTTGTTAAGATCATGGTCATGGTACTCAGAACTAGAAGAGTGTTAAATAATACCTACTTATGTATTATATACCCTGTTTTCCCCAAAGTAAGACATCCCCTGATAATAAGCCCAATCGGGCTTTTGAGTGCATGGCAATAAGGCCAAGTGCTAATTTCAGGGTTCAAAAAAATATAAGACAGGGTCTTATTTTGGGGGAAATGCGGTATTAATCTCTCTCTTCTTGCAAAGAGATCAAGACATGATCCAGAGTTCTTCCCACTGTATTTTGACAACCTCTGTACAACTGTAGGTGAAGCTGAACTTCACAGTCATATTACGCTATGGGGTCTTGAACTAACATTAAGTTCGTTGAATATGTTGTAGTGGCTGATGCCCAACAGCACTAACCAATATTTATAACCCATAATTGCTGTGATTATACTAAGTCAACTAGGCCAAACCTAAAGAGACTAGTACTCTGTGTGAATTCATCCACTGGCTTCAGGCCTAAATTGAAAACAAATTCTTGATTTCAGACATCTGCACTTATCACATCATAAAGAGACACTTCATTTGAAAGAAATTATGAGTTTATTAACCAAACTAACTAAGGTTTGATATGTTGGAATCTGCCCAGCCATAAGACAAAGCTGTAGCTGTATCTTAAATGGATTGGTGTGTGTGAAAATCACAACCTTGCTAATATTTAAACGATTGCTTTCCTTTCTGCTCTGGAATTTACACACAAAAGTTTGACATTATAAATGTATTGCAATCTGGGCACATGGGCAGAATAATAAGATAGTGTATAGTTATGAAGCAGTGCCAAACTTTTCCTGGTTGCATTGTTTCAATCAGCTACTTGAATGAAAAGTTAGCTGATAAACTAGCATAAAACCGCTTGATCCACTTTTTGGTAAGAGAAAATCAAGAATGAAGGTAAACCTTATAGAAAATATCTCATCTCTTCAGAAGATAATAAAATATCTCAATTATTTAGATAATGCTTATAAAGGAGATTGTAACCCTATACCTGCTGATATGGGAATAAAGCGTGGGGATTCAATAAATGGGTTCATACAATGCAGTGCACCATGATTTACTGTATACTATGAGTTGTTTTAAAATCCATTATTGTCTGAATTTGCATACAATACAATGAGCAATCAATGAGAATACAATCATGATATATAAACTACAATAGCTGGCTTCAAGGCACCCTGTATCAAAAATAGAACAATCCATATTGTTCCATACTGACTAAACTAAAATAAGATTGTAGATTGCAAACAAACTGTGCGTACAGCCTTACAGTATGTGTTTGTGTGAATCCAGCCAAATTTGATTTAATAAACCAATTAACATGGTATACAACCTAGAACACATGTTAAGGGTTATGCTGAAAGAACTGTTACCAACAGTGTATTTGGGATGCTGAAAGGACAAAAAAGCATAAAGCACAGTTTTTTTTTCTATATAAAGAAAAGAAATGATTCAATCACTTGGATAAGGAAGATAACACCTAAAAAAATATGCACAATCATATACGCTGGTACTGTACTTGTAGTGTTGCAGTGGAGTTCAAAGATCAACACTCTGCACAACACACCACCATAGTGGCACAGAGTAAGGGCACTACACTGGTAATCACCCTACCTCTACTCCCCAGCCCAATTTACTGCTATTGTTTTCAACCTAAATGATAGGATACATCTTCTTTTAAATTTGAATGAACTCCTGAGCATGTAGGGATTGTTATTATTTGACCTATAATATTCTCCTCCAACGTGTCTGTGAACTATCCTCCCTCTTCCTTTTCAGAACCTGCTTCAAAAATTCACCCCCTTATCATTTGTATTTCAGTGCAAAAATGTCTATGCTGCATATTTTTGTTCATTTTACCCAAACCTACCTATCTACCTACCTACCTTCCTCCCTCCTCCCTCCTTTCTTCCTTCCTCCCTCCCTCCCTCCCTCCCCCCTCCTCCCTCCCTCCTTCCCTCCTTCCTCCCTCCGTCCCTCCCTCCCTCAAAAGTAAAAGAGAAATACTAAACTTCCATAGGGGATTAGTGCAGCTACATTGCTTTAAAAAGGAAACACATCCACTTTTAAACAAAATTACAAAAACAGGTAAAATCAAAAGTACAGTTAAAATTCAAAAGAGAGGAGTTGGAGGGGGGATATTGAATGATTTGAGAGATGCAGCAGCAGAAGAGGGTGATTTCCTGCTCTTTGGAGTTGAGAAATGGAAACAAACCTCTTCCAGTTCTCCATATAAAAACTTGACCTGAACAATGAGACTATTCTTTTAAAGACTACTATAATCGACAGGTTATATCGTATAGCTCAAGAAAGGGGGATGTTATTGGAGAGGAAAGAAATGAAACCAGCTGAGAGATCTTCTGGCAAAGACATGCCAAGTGTTCAAAACAAAGGTCTTTCACCACCTGCTTTCCTTATCTGGCCTTTGTTAGCTGGCATTCATAGTTTACTGGTTAACTTTCAGACACATCTCATTGCAGAAGTCAATTATGGGAAGCAACTTTTAACCAATCAATGGATAGTGGCCCATTAGTTTTACAGCACCAATTCCCCCTCCCATTTTGAAAGCAGAAGACGTTTCCTTCTCTATGTTTCCCACACCATTCAGGTAGCTAGGTTAGCTCAGGAGAGTTGGTAAGAATTTCTACGCAAACTCCATCTTCTAACCAACTTTCCTGGCTGGGCTGAGCTTGTGTTGACTAACAGGAGAGGAAGCCTAGAATAAGCGTGGCCTCTGGGCAATTCTTTCTCTTCCTACGAGGTGACATATTGCAAAGGGGGGAGGGTTTCAAGGTTCTTGGAGCAGAGTCATTGTTGAGAGGTGTGGTGGCTAATGACAGCCTCTTGTGGCCCCGTTCAGCGAATGAAACCAACATGTTTCAACATGTTTGGTCACGTGAGTTCCACCGGAGAGGTCTGTTTCCTCACCCCAGCTGAGAGACAGGGGGGTGGGGAGGGGGAGGGACCCAACTAAACAAAGGCCAGAAGGCTGCAAATAACAAAAAGCTTTCTCTGTGCCCGGTGTCACTGCAGGTGTGAAAAAAACCCCAGTGGTGTGGGTGTGTGGAGATAAGCAAACAGTCCCGCAGGCTTCATTCTTCATTCTCCCCTCCCAAGCTATGCCGTCAAACTTTCATTGTGAAAGGGGTTTTCCCCGCCCCCACTTTGGGGTTCATTTGTATATGACTGAAATGGTAACTCAAGGTCTCTCAGGGTAATTCTCTGAAACAGGGTTGGGGAGCAGAAATTTATTTCCGAGGGGTGTGGGTTTTTACTCAGAAAAGATGGCATGGCACCTCAATCTCCCACCCCCTCCAGGCAGGTGCACCAGGGATGGCTCTAGATAGGGAGAAGAGGAAACTCCTTGTTGACGCAGGTGATGGGATAGCATAATATTAGTGCAGAGAAACTTGCTCCCCAGCTGTCAAAGCTGCTAAATTCAACCTTCCAGAGCGAGGCTGTTTTCTTTAGCACTGCAGCCCACAAAATGCTTCTTCAACCTCTTTCTCAGAGGAAGATGTTAGTATCTGTAGCTAATTCCCTTGAGACCCGGATGCTGTGCAATCTGCTAACGGGGACAGTGGTTTTTTTTTTTTTTTTACATCAAATGAGTTTACAGTATTACTCTTGTGGGATGCTTTGCTGGAGGCTACTTTGTCCTTTTTTTTTTTTTTTGCTGGAGAAGACTGCGAGTCCATTGGACTGCAAGGCGATCAAACCGGTCAGTTCTAGAGGAGATCAACTCCTGACTGTTCTTTAGAAGGCCAGATCCTGAAGATGAAGCTCAAATACTTTGGCCACCTAATGAGAAGGAAGGACTCACTGGAGAAGAGCCTAATGCTGGGAACGATTGAGGGCAAAAGAAGAAGGGGATGGCAGAAAATGAGTTGGCTGGATGGAGTCACTGAAGCAGTCGGCATGAACTTAAATGGATTCCAGAGAATGGTAGAGGACAGGAAAGCCTGGAGGAATATTGTCCATGGGGTCATGATGGGTCAGACACAACTTTGCAACTAACAACAACAAAAACCTTGTCCTAGATCAGTGTTTCCACTGGCATCTTCCAGATGTATGGACCAACCTCCCGAACTCTCCAGACAGCATAACCATGATGGAGAATTCTGGGCATTAATGGCTACAACATGGTTTCTAAAAACATCCTAGGTTGCGGAATGCTGCTCTAGATGAATGCAATAACTGTTTGTAAAGAGGAGAGGCAATTCAAACCTTTGAGTGAGCTGATCAGCACTTTCTGTATACCACATTGTGTTGCAGTATAAAATTACCATTGGGTAGTATGTTAAAAGATGTCAATAGAGCCCTCATGACAATTGCCACTACCACCATAACTAGAATTTATGAACTGGTATACACTACAGCAACTGTAATCCTGGAGACACTTGGCAATGTGATCAAGAAGAACAGCAGGACCTAACCCTAGAGCTAGAAAATGAGGTTAGAGGCTAAAATCAAAGCAACCCAGAGAGAGGTTAGTCAGCTGGTGGAATTACAGAAGGATGTGAAGATTAAGAATAAGACTCAGCTACTGAAAAAAGGACCTGACTCCATCTGAAGCCCTAGAGATTGCTAAACAAAGGCTCATAGCGCCGACTACCAGATTAAGGAGATACATTAGAGAAGCAGATGTCAAAAAGATAAATGCCCTGTTCTTCAAAGAACCATCCAAGGTGTCCTCCCAAGTGGAGTGTGATAACAGCAGAGCCACCAACAACAGAAATTGAACAATACTGGAAGAACATATGAGCGAAATAGGAGACATATAACTCCAATGCTAAGTGACTGCAGGACCTGAGAGCAGACAAAACAATCTCCCAGAACAGGAACCAGTTATTATCACAGTAGTAGACATTCAACAACTGGTCAAGAACATGAAGAGCTGGACAGCACTTGGTGCAGACATGATCCATATCTACTGGTTAAAGAAACAAACAGTGGTGCATGACCCCTTAGCAGCATAGATGAACCAGTTGCTAGCAGCAGGCTCTCACCCAAACTGGCTAACACAAGGAAGAAGATCATGAAAAACTCCAAGGTAACAACCTGTTTACCACAACATGGAATGTCCTATCAGGCATCATAGCCACCAAGATAGAGGACCATATGGACCAGTACATGAACACAGCTCAGAAGGCCATTGAGAACACCAGAGGCTCAAAATATCAGTTGCTCATAGATAGAGCAGTGGTCTAAGACTCTTTAGACAGACCAGTCTGAGCACAGCCTGAATTGACTACAAGAAAGTCTACAACTCAATATCACACACATGGATCTGTGAATGTCTGGTGCTGTACAGAGTCAGGATTTTCCTCAAGAACTCAGTGGAACTGTGGAAGAGAACATTTGAAGTTAACTCAAGACAGTTTACACAAGTGGCCATCAAATATGGCATAACTAGGTGATACACTGTTCCTGCTGATGTTCTGCATAGGCTTGAACCTCCACAGCCAGCTAATTACAAAGATTGGATATGGATACAATAGTGGAATTATTGTTAGTCACTTCCTCTGCATGGATGACATCAAGTTGCATTCTAAGAGCTGTGGTGGTGTAGTGGTTAGAGTGCAGTACTGCAGGCTACTTCTGCTGATCATCGGCTGCCAGCAGTTTGGCAGATCGAATCTCACTAGGCTCAAGGTTGACTCAGTCTTCCATCCTTCCGAGGTGGGTAAAATGAGGACCCAGATTGTTGGGGGCAATATGCTGACTCTGTAAACTGCTTAGAGAGGGCTGTAAAGCACTATGAAGCGGTATATAAGTCTAAGTGCTATTGCTATTGCTAAGAATGAACAAGATATTGACTCCTTGATCCACCTGACACAGATCTACAGTGAGGACATTGGGATGCCATTCAGACTGGAGAAGTATAGAAGGATGGTAGTTAAGAGAGGGACAGTGTCAGATGTAAATGCCTTATTCTCCAATGTGTAAATAATGTATATATGGAACATCAGAGGTTAACTTATTCTTTGGACTTTAATGTATTCATAACTTACCACTCCCATTCCTAGCTCCACCCCTTGTATATATAAGGAGCCACCCTCACCATTCTCACTGCTTCTACCTTGAATATTCAGTGAATATAGAATGCCTATCATAATTAAAAAGAAATATATTTAAAGCTTTAACTTCTATTATCTTTATTGAGTCTGATCCTGGAAATATTGCAACAAGCTGGTAGCTGAGGATGGTTAATTGACTCAATAAGTAATTAAAAATGTCCAAGAAAGATAGGCCCAACACCAGGGCCTACAGCAAAGAAATAGAAACTGATCAAGAGATGATCAACGAATCCACCAATGCGATTTCGAGAGAATCCGAAGAATACACCACTGAAGAAGAAGAACTAATGAGTGAAAATAATGACCAGAAAGAAATCGAAATAGAAAATAACGAACTCAGGTCAGAGATATTAAAGATACTAAAAAGCCAAAAGAATGATGAAAGTCTCATCGCGGACCTCCAGGAGATGCTGAAGAACAGCGGAGCAGCGAGAGAGAAAAACGTCATTAAAGAAAAACCCAAAGATCAAAAAATCGTAAGTGAGATGACTACTGAGAAAATAGTTGTTAAAAAGAAAAGATGTGATCCCGCGCGAAATTTTGAATGGCAGCCATCTTGGTTTCAACGAACTTCAAAAGAGAATGGAGCAGAGCCAATCAAAACGCTCAGTTCAAAATTTCTGGCGCGAAAAACACTATCAGACGAAGAAAGTGAGAAAGAAGTCTCAAACTCTTCAGATGATCCAAAATCAGAAAGTGAAGACGATTTAACAAAATCTCAAGTAAAATCAGCAATGAAAACGCTTTTTGCTGCTTTTGGGCCAAGACTGAAAATTACCAAGACATCTACGAAGAAGCAAGAAATCAAACCGGCGACTCAAGACCTGCACGCTCCCATCCTGAATTCGAAAGCGACGACGCCCGAGCCCAGAGAGCCATGCCGATTTCGCCCTACACCACAGACAAAATCGAATACCAACGCACACAAAAAGAAGAAAAGAACCGTCACCACCACCAGAACCCCAAAAACCGAGCCAGAGACCGACTCATCTGAGGAGGAGCGGATCGAGAGAGCTGAAAGGGAGAGAACCTTCCACGACGCCACCAAAGAAGAAATGAACAACGCGCATGTGCGAAACTACGTAGACGACCCAGAAGGACTTGAACTGGCCAGAGAACCGCGCAGACTCATTGCAAGCATCCCAATGCCGTTCTGTAATTTCCTGCACTTGAGAGATCACGGACTGCCCCAGGTTGTAAGTAATGGACAGAATAATGTAGGTAACTTACCCAGTGACTTCCCAAAACTTAGAATTGATGGCATTAATTTACAAGAGTGGTATCAACAGCTTCAGGTTATTTTCATGAAAGAAAATTTACTATTCTTTATAACTAGCCCTCCAAGAAGACCTTGGACTTTAAAAATAGATTGTTTACATCATAGAGCATTTTTCATAATAATATCTAGCGTGTCTCCTGCAATGTATCATAGCATCAAACCAAACCTAACTGTATCAGAAATAATTCAATGCATGTTTAATCTATTTCACAGCGATAGCGTAGCTACAACCACAAGAATGTCTAAGGATTTCTTTTCCTCTAGAGTAAAACCAGGGGTTTCTATAAGTGAGCATTTGATAAATCTAAACAAAATAAGAGCTGAGCTACAATTGAGGGGGGAAGTGATTTCAGATCAAACAATGAAAAGTGTTATTATCAATTCACTTGATCCATCATGGGATAGCTTTATGTCACACTTAGATACCATTAATTTGGGATATTTATCCATAGAAAGTCTATCTAACAAATTGATAGCAGAAGACAATTCAAGAAAAAATCGATCCAGTAACCAAACAGACCACAAACCTTTTAGGAAAGTAGTCTTTCAAGATAAACATAATGAGGCCTTTAGATGCTACAATTGTGGATCCAGGGAACATAGTAGAAGAGACTGCCCCAAAGTCTCAAGAGAGAGACATAGACCAGAATATAGGAGCAAATATAATTACAGACAATCTTCCACAGATAGACACAAATATAGAAGCCCACCAAATTACAAAGAAGGTAGAGGGGGTAGAGAAAATTCAAAAGAGAGGAAATCTGGGTCACTGAATGGGCTAAATAAACAAGACAGCACCAGAACACAGCAGGATGAGAATAACAATTGGCTTATTGATTCTGGTGCAACAAATCACACCACCAACAACAAAAGTATATTATCTTCATTTATAGAAGATAAGTTTGTGATAAAGGTAGCTAATCAAGAGAAGGTTCAAGTACTAGGCAAAGGAAATGTGACCTTGCCTGGTCTAGGGAAAATAGAGGGGGTATTATTAATCCCAGAAATACCTCACAACATACTAAGTGCCATAAAATTAAGCAGAGAATCTGATATCAATATAGTTTTCTCAAAGGGGAAAGCAACTATAGAAAAGAACAAAACAAATGTAGGTACTGTAATGATAAAAGGAGGTCTACCCTATCTGATAACTAAAGAAAGATGTTTACATAACATTGATTCAAATATGGAAGATTGTATTGAAGCAGATGATGAAAATGTCAGTAACAGTGACAATGATGAGTGTAGAATAACTCATGATCACAAAAACACATACAAGGAAAAGAAACCAAAAATAGGTAAACCAATTCATGATGAGTGTGCTCACATCTTACACAGGAAGTTAGGACATGCAAGCTTTCCTGTAGTACAAAAAATGACTGAACACGCAGAAGGTGTCAAAATAAAAAATTGTGAAAATTATTTGGAATGCTCAGTATGTAAGTCCACCAAACTAAAAACCAGTCCCAGACCAAAAAAATCTAACAGATCAACTAACAATATTTTTGATTTGGTACATATGGACTTAGTTGGTCCATTAAGTCCCTCAATTACCTATAGAAAACGTTACTTCCTAACAATAGTGGATGACTACAGCCGATATGGTTTTGTTTACACATTAAAGCACAAGGATGAAACATTTCAGAAATTTAAGGAATTCTACAAACGTATAGAAACACAACATAATATCAGAATAAAGCAAATTATGACAGATAGGGGATGTGAGTTCATGTCTAAAGAATTCTCCCAATGGTTAAAGGATAGAGGAATGTTACATTTCACGTCCAATCCTTTTTCTGCATTTCAAAATGGAGTTGCAGAGAGGAAAAATTCCACACTACAAACCATGATTAGGTGCACATTAGAGGATGCTGGTTTAGGCAAACAATTTTGGTCAGAGGCATTACATTATTCGAATTACACTCAAAATAGAACCTGGTCCAGTATTGTGAATAAGACACCATATGAGGTGATGTACAATAGAAAACCCAAATTATCACACATGCACATATTTGGAGTCACTGCAGACGTACACATACCTAAACAATTGAGGAGAAAGGGAGAAAACGTATCCAGGAGATTAAGATTCATGGGATACGAAACTGGAACCAAAGGGTACAGATTTATTGATAGTAATAACAAATTTATAGTATCCAGAACAGCTGTGTTCCATGAACAGGCCAATTGGTCAAAATTGCACCTTAATGAAATATTTCCTAATAAATGTAAAGATACGATATCTTGCGAGGAAGGAACAACAGAAAATCAAAATATTAACAAAAGTAAGAACAAAACCAAAACTTGGACTAATAGTCAGCATAAAATAAAGACAGACACATTAACAAAAAAGGAAGCTAGATATTTGCATGATAACCATAGCAAGCCTGAAAGAACTATTAGAAACAATAGAAACCAAATACCAAATAAATACAAAGATTACATAATGCATATGAATGGAGAACAAATAACACCTAATACATATGAAGAAGTATTGAAACTTCCACATGAAGAAAGAGAAAAATGGGAACTAGCTATGGAAAAAGAGATGGAAAGTTTACAAGGATTAAATGTATTCACACCTGCGATCGCACCTAAGGATAAAACAATTATAGGTACCAGGTGGATTTATAAAATTAAGAACTTAGAAGGAGACAATACCTTATACAAGGCTAGACTAGTTGCACAAGGCTATGCACAAAAATATCCAGAAGACTATACTGATACATATTCACCCACAGTGAGAACAGAGAGTGTCAAAACAGCCCTTGTAGTAGCATCTGCACTCAATCTGGACGTATTCCAATATGACATACAGACCGCATACTTACATGCAAAATTAGATAAGGAAATATATGTAAGAGCACCACACAGTCAATACACTAATAAGAACGAAATTTGGTTATTAAATAAGAGTCTGTACGGATTAAAGCAATCTGGCAAAAGATGGTACGATTGCTTGGTAAAAGTACTTAAGACCATGGATTTCAACGCCACCACTGCTGATAACTGTTTCTTTGTAAAAAAGAGTAATGATCATATTGAATTTGTATTAATTTACGTGGACGATATTTTATACATTGGAAAGCATAAAGAGAGCAGGGAAATCTTTGTAAATAAGTTAAATGAACACTTCTCACTGAAATCTCTGGGTAAAGTGAATAAATACCTTGGTGTGCAAATTAACAAAACTAAAAGGGGATTCAAACTTACACAGAAAGATAAAATCATCGAACTCCTAAACAAATGTAACTTAAATAATGCTAAAACCTGTGACACCCCTATGCAAACTGATTTTCTTAGAAACACTGATGAATCTTCCCCTGAGTTTAAAGACAACACATTTTACAGATCAGTTATAGGTTCACTCCTTTATATATCTAATTGGACTAGGCCAGATATTGCATTACCTCTCAATCTATTGTCAAGATATGTTAGTAAACCAACCTTGTATCATTGGGAAGCTGTCAAAAGAATTCTAAGATATCTGAAGGGTACATTAGATTTTTGTTTAATGTTGGAACCCAATAATGACAGAGAACCAAAAATTACTTGTTATGCTGATGCAGATTGGGCTGGTGATACATCATGCAGAAAGAGTACTTCTGGTTATGTTTTTCTATTGAATGATTGTCCAGTTTACTGGTATACTGGTAAACAAGAACTAGTAGCCACTTCTACTACAGAAGCGGAATATGTTTGTTTGTCCAAAGCTGCAAATAACCTTGTATGGTTCAATGATCTGATCACTGATGTTTGGAAGAAACCCACCTTACCATTTATTATGCATGAAGACAATAAAGCGGCCATTGAAATATCCAGATCCGATGCAATTGGACAAAGGTCCAGGCATATTGATATAAAGTTTAAGCATGTGAGACAACTGTCTCAAGACGGATTCATTAAAGCAATACATTGCGATACTTCTGAACAATTAGCTGACATATTAACAAAACCCTTACCTTCTAAACAACACAAATATTTAACTTCTAAATTATATGTATTATATTGTCCTGAATCAGAATGTAATTGGTGTTGTGTAACGAACCGGCATTTAGAGGGGGATTTGTCAGATGTAAATGCCTTATTCTCCAATGTGTAAATAATGTATATATGGAACATCAGAGGTTAACTTATTCTTTGGACTTTAATGTATTCATAACTTACCACTCCCATTCCTAGCTCCACCCCTTGTATATATAAGGAGCCACCCTCACCATTCTCACTGCTTCTACCTTGAATATTCAGTGAATATAGAATGCCTATCATAATTAAAAAGAAATATATTTAAAGCTTTAACTTCTATTATCTTTATTGAGTCTGATCCTGGAAATATTGCAACAGACAGTAGTTAATATTGATGGGGTGGATCTACCAAGGGACCTCTAGGCAGATATACCTTAGTGTCCAACAGTCAGTTGAGAACCACAATGAAAGAAACTTCCCTAATCCTCTTTTTCCTTTTTCTTTTTATTGAGAAAAATACACACATAACGCCCTCTTGTGCATGGGCACAGTTTTAAACAAAGGAAACTTGTTGGTGCAACTAGGAATGTTTCAAACTCTTTTCCCTCTATAGATTTGTACTTCGTGAACTTTTCAAAACAAAAGAAAGTGATCATGGGATGAGTGAATTTGTATTTCTTAGTCATAAATGCTTATGCTAGAATAATTATAGAAAGAGAATGGCATTTATTATACTATAGTATAATATGTACTGTGCTAACCCAAAACTTCAGATGTTGATGAAATGCTAGAAGAATCTCTACAAAAGTTCTGAAGAACAAGCAGCATCGTAGGAAATGAAATGATTTTTTAAAGACCCTAGGTTCAAATTGTTAAAAGTCATACTTATAAGTATGTACTTGGACCAGGTAAATAAAGAATAAAAATAAAGGCAACATTTTTGAATAGCATAGATTTCCTGATAATTTTTGAGACAACTTCATTTACATTACTATTACATTATAATAGTTCAGTGTATGGACTTTATTTAAATCAGTGGTAATTTAATTAAAACACTGATCATCATGGAGAGAGTCTCCACCTACAAATAAGCATAGTTGATACACTATCTTAAACTGAACAAATGTATTCCAGGCTCTGACCGTTATATAAGGTCAAACTTAGATCAAAGAATACTTCCAGTCTGCAAATGTGTGTTTTCAGTGGAATGCTACCCCTTACAAAACATGTTAAATTATGTCCAAGGCAACAGTTTTTCTAATCAGGAGCACCATTGTTTTGCTTTGTCGAGTTTCAGTTCACTCAATTCATTATTGAGTCAAGATCGATCTAAACTGCAACACGCTCCTAGAATTGGGCATGGTTTGACTAGTCATAGAATTTTTACCTGACTTCTAGAGGACCATTCCTTGAGACCAGTCATGGAATTAACTACCATTCTAGATAAAGAGAACCTTTTCAAACATACCTCAGTTTTAATTTACATGAAAGCTGGGACATGATCAGTGAAGTAAAGACTAGGATAGAGAGAGCTCGAATAGCATTCTTCAAAATGAAAAAGGTCTTCTGCAGTCACGACATAAGCCTAAGACTGAAAATCAGGCTTGTCAGATGTTACATCTTTTCTATCCTGCTCTACAGAGTAGAGAGTTGGTCTCTGACAGAAAACCACTTGAAGAAACGAGAAGCATTTGAAATGTGGATTTACAGACGGCTGTTACATATAAACTGGGTTAACAAAATCACAAATGAGGAGGTAATAAGCCTCCTGGGAAAGCAATGGGAAATCATTAAAGCCATTAAAAAGCGAAAGTTAGAATATTTTGGACATGTGATGGGACACCCAGAAAAATACAGCATACTTCACTTAAACCTCCAGGGAAAGATTGAAGGCAAACGAGGTCCAGGCAGAAGAAGAACATCATGGCTTCAAAACCTAAAGGAATGGTTTGGACAAAACTCAGCAGCACTTTTTCATGCGGCTGTTGACAAAAATAGGATTGCCAACATGATTGCCAATGTCCAATGACGGATATGGCACTACAAGAAGAAGAAGAAGCGTCCTGCACCACATCCTAGAAATATTCCTTCAGGAAGGACTAAGAACAACCTAAAAAGCTTCTCCCTCTTTCTCATTCATGTCCTACCCAGCAAGGCAATACTAGCAGTCCTCAATCTTTGTGGCTCCATGCACTTACGGTGACAAAGTGAGATGGGAATGGTTTCATGTGTGCAACCTAGATGTGTACATGTGCAAACAAAGCTTCATGCACTTGCCTGCCACTTCGGCATTCTGGTTTCTAACAGGCCATGCACCTGTACTGGTCCGTGGCCTGTGGTTTGGGGACCCCTGCAATACAGGATGATATCTTGATGGATTCTAATAAAAGTTAAGAGAGGTTCATTAGATCCAATCCCCTTTGTAATTCAAGCTGTAGGGATCTGTGTTGCAGTAAATACATAAAAAACACAGTTAGAGATATAAATGGCTCCAGTAACATCCTGTGAAGTAAAGAGAACTTGTGGAAACTCCTTTCTGGATTTCTGAATAACAATGAGTCTGACATAGAATTAATCTTAATAATTAAGTGAATGATTTTCTATGGCCAGCATGCATACAATGGATTTAATTTAATGTTTCAAAAATGAGTAATAACAATGACCGGTTGTTTTAGTACAAAGAACACACATCATCTTCTGACTTCTTGAAAACTAATGTATTCTGGAGTGAGGTATTTGGACACCCTATCAGATCTATGTCACTTTGTCCTCAATTTGTGGAAGAAAAAGTTTCTCAATAAAGAATCAAAAGACCACGTACTGCAGAAGATAGCTGGAAATAACTTTAAGGCAAACCACAAGCTAGAGCTATCTCATTATTTATTGACGCCTGACCTTGCTGCCTTTGATTCCATCTTCCAATAACGTATCCACTGAAGTAGGCTATACTCCTCTAAAAAATGCTTAGGTATACATTGGTTAATGTTTAAGTGCAATAGAATACTGCAATATATAATATTGCTGTACTTAATAACTATAGTGTGAACAAGCTGGTTTAAGATTACACATTTATGACATTTATGTGCCACCAATATTTAATTACATAGGTCAATACAGATAAGTTTTGTAGGAATCTGATTAAGATAAGATGTGGTATATTTCACATTTCAGGGAACTGTGCCTTTTTCCCCTTTGGTTCTAAATTTGCCTTCTTTTTTCTGGTTTTAAAAAAATAGATTGCAGGAAAAGGAAGTTTACCATTTTCATCAGCAGGAGCTATACAATTCTGGCTGTACAGTTTAGATCAGTGGTGGGATTCAGACAGTTCGCACTTATTCATGAGAACCGGTTGTTAACTTTCCAAGCAGTTCAGAGAACCGGTTGTTGGAAGAAATCTTATTTTGTTTTTTTTCTCACTTTACAGGGTTAATCCTGTAAGGAAGGCAGGAAGGAAACATTCTGGTGGTGTTTCTAGCCTAATCTTTATTGCCCTGCTTACAGAAACTGCCTCTCTGGTTAACCCTTATTACATTGTAACAGCTAAGGTGAAGCGCCCATCAACGTGAGTGATGTTGAGTTAGCCATGCCCACATGGTCACATAACCACCGAGCTACACCTATCCAGCTGGTCATTAGGGCAGAGAACCGGTTGTTAAATTATTTGAACCCCACCACTGGTTTAGATCCATGAAAGATTAGGTTAGGATGGTCTCCTCTTATAGAAAATAGTCCTTTTTGGTAGTCATCAAACTCCCCAGAGTTGGGGAATACTATATATCAGTGATGGAGAACCTATGGCATGCGTGCCAGAGGTGGCACACAGAGCCCACTCTGTGGGCACATGCGCCGTTGCCAGCTGCTCTTTCGGGTTCCGGCATGCACATGCATGCTGGATGGCCTGGTCTGGGAAACACCCAGCCAAACGAGGAGGGATCAAGAGGGCAATTAGCTTTGAATCCTTGCATAGCTTGACTTCCCCTAAGTTCCACAGAACCTTTTCTGTTTGCCCCCAAGGGAATGCAAGTAGTCTGGGCAGATTCCTGTATTATAGGTAGAACACAATAAAGTAATCAAATTGAATCTTTCAGATGTGGACCTGGTTGCTTGCACCTGACAGATATTTCTTTCTGTCCATATTTCTTTGATTTCTGCTTTCAAACAAATTTGAGTAAATTTGTGTAAGATTTGTGTGCAAATCTTTAAAAAGATGGGATTTTTATAATCTCTATAGGCTACATCACTGCGCATCAGATTCCGTCCTTGGCACTTTCAGGTAACAGCTTTAGCTGAGAGTAATGTTGCTAGATGGTATGAATCATATGGAGGTAAAGAGACCTCCTTTAATATAAGGAAGCTCCCTCTGCTCTTCTTACTGATCTATCGGTACAGCTATTCAGATGTGAAACAAATAGCTAGTTGCACTTTTGGCAACATATTAGAGAAGGAATGAGACTGGGACATCTGTCCATTAAAGGTCTCATCTATTTGCGTTAATGTGGTCACAACAGAGTGCAACAAGGTCAGGGCACCCAGTTCTTTGCCTATGCATTTTTCTGGAACCATATACCTGCTATGCAGACAAGTCCAGTAACAGTTTCTCCATCCCTTCCAATTCACCTCTTTTGCTTCAAACCTGCTTAGTTGCACAATCCTATTTCTATCTTGTTCTACCCAACCATGTAGAACCAAAGTTCAGTGCCAAGATATTCCCCTAGAAGTCTTCTGTGAACTCTTCCATTAAACAACCTCAGCATTAATTGCAATTAATTCCACCAATAAAAGTTCTCATGGGTTGTTTGAAATAAATAGGAAAAGACCAACATAGAGCAGGAGATCTATCTAGTAGATACTCTACAACAATGGAAAATAATCTCTATTGGCAAAAATACATGTAAGTAAGACTAATTCTGAACGAATGCTCTACCTCACCTATTGAATCCACATAGATCATTGCTGCAGAATCCTAATGGGAAGCTTATCCAAACAACCCATAATTCAGTTTTTCTTGAGAAAGATGGCTATCGTGGCCTTCCCCATAGATGTTTCTTGAGATTTGAGTCATTAGTTTTCTTTTGTGGTTGAATTAAGTGTTCCCAGGGGTTGATGAGTTATTCTCTCCATGCAATATTTTCAACGATAATCATCATCAACAAACTTTAAACAGTAAGTTTTCTTTGACTGAGGTTAATAAAATTATATTTTGGGAAATAATTAAGGACACACTGGGACCTTTTCAGTCCATAAATAAAGATAGTCAACGGCAACTGAATGAGGTTTGAGCTTAATCTACAGAATGACTAAACACTAGGCCATTTTTGGTTCCCATAGGCCGTATGAACATTTGATTTTATCAAACCCTGGCTTCCTTAGTACTGCTAGCAACTATTCATCTCAATCCAGTAAGAGAGATACATGTGATGGTGCAGGTTTTCGCATGTGCAGCTGATCAAATAGACACTCCCACCCACGCTGTGATATTCATCAGTTTCCCATTACAATTGGAATGGATTTTCACCCCTATCCAGAGATAATGCAATTGCCGTGCATTAATACAAAAGTACCTCCTGAAGTCATTGGCTGATTCATCCCAGAATGAAAAAAGTACAAAGAAAGCTAAGAACGTTCTGTGCTTTGGATCCAAGGCCAAAATGGTACTTGAGAGACAGCAGGCCTCTTGAATGTAGCTGCATCTTTGGCTAGGCTCGGATGTAGCTGTGTGATCTCAGGGATAGATGCATTTGAATTAAAGAAACTCTAAGGTGAGTTCCCCCCAAACAGTCAATACTTCCCCCCACAGGTCAATGGAACTATCCATTATTGTTATTTTTTCATTGCAGAACAGCAGTCTTTTTTTTATAAATAATTTTTATTAAACAGTTTTTTTAAAAAAAGACAAACAAAAACAGATATTTACATCTTCTTTTCAACATCTTCGCATCAGTAATCCATATGTATACATTTTCTCTTTCTTATCTTAATATATCTTTTATACATATATTTCTAGTACATCATATATATATATACCGTTATAATATATTCTCTTAATCTAAATATTTTATTTACATTGAACATAAACATAAATTTCCTTTCCACAATTTTTATATCTTCCCATTTGTTTCCATATTCCTCCATCTAATTTAACCATTGTTTAGTTTTCTTTTGTCCCTAATGGGACTATCCATTATTGCTGTTGTTCTTATTATTATTCATAGCACTATTACCTAAAGTTATTTATTTTCATATAATAAATGTGGGGGGAGAGTGTCGATAAACAATCTGAAACTTCACGTAGGGGCCAATGAGCTGAAGAATCGGGAAACCTGTTCTCAAGCTTCAGAACCGAAGCTCAGCACTTCTATACACCACAAAAACTTTCATGTCTGTAACCTTTTCATGTCTGAAACCTTTAATAGGGTGAAACAGGGCTTCAGTTTTTGAACCAAAGTAGCGCAGTATCTGGGATCCGTGACTCCTGCGGGAATAAGATTTGGGAAACTTATGGCTGCTTCAGTCAGTGCTGCTAGACTGCTGCTGAGGCCATGTGATCCTTATTTTCAACGTTCTGTGACAGTTTCCCAGCCATTCTCATAATTTCTTGCTTCCTCCCCTACCCAGCAGCAGGGAAGGGAAGGGACATAATGGGGAAAACAAGGAGGAAGGGACAAAAGAAAAAAAAAGAAGGGAGGAGGGAGAGAGGAAGGAACCCTTGTGTACTAGTCACAGCCCAAGCCACTACCCCATGTATCTTCCCCAACCCACATCCCACCCTACATGCCTTCCCTGATCCATATGCACATCTTTGCGGACCCCCGTGCCCCCGTGTGCCTTCCCTGACTCACATGGCACCGGAGGTGGGTTTTACATAATTTTACCACTGGTTCGCCACGCACCGAAAATGTGAGCATGCGTGCCTTCTGCGCATGCGTGCAGCCTTCCGTGCATGAGCTTTGCTCATGCATGCGACTTGCACGCAAGTGTGTGGCTTAGAAAATGTGGCTAAATAGGACGGCATAGCGCTGGAGTCGCCACTACCGGTTCGCTCAAACTGGTCTGAACCGGCTGCATATCACCACTGCATGGCACCTCTTGCACATACCCATGCACCCTTCCCAACTCATACTGCCCCTCGTGTGCTGTCCCTGACAAGCACGCATTTCTCACACACTCCCGAGCATCCCCTGGGCATCCTTCCCAACATATGCTGCTCTCCGCAACTTGCACGCACCTCCCACACATAACTGCACCTTCTTCCTGTGCTGCACCCTGCTCACCTCATCATTTCCTCCCCCAACTGGCAGCAACCTCTTACCTGCCTGCCCTGCTGGCCTAGCAACCTCAATGGATAAGAAAACAACAAAAAAAGGGAAGGTCTTGAATTGTTTCAAAAAGCTGGTCGTCTCGCGATGAAGCGTTCAACTTTTGAGCAAAATGATTGAAATTGAAGGATGCAGTGAGATTTTGACGGCTGAATATACATCTGCAATCATGACCGGGCAACAGTTTTGTGTGGGTGGAGAGCCATACACTGCCAGAAATTTCACTGGTGGAAGCAACTGCATGTGAATTCTTTGGCAGAATCATCAAAAATATCTGGGGGTTCAGTTTGGTGCTAAAACCTGCAGCTGTAGGTTTTAAGACCTGATTTGGAGCCCCTGATTCAAGCATGCGAAACAGCATTTCTTGTGTGTATGGCTACAGTGTACATAGGTGTGAAAACCGAAGAGACAATCTGCTCTGCCTTTGTAACCACTTTGAAAGGAATGCAAACAATCAAGATAGGGAAGAGAGAATTCCTCTGGTTCAGGAATTGATATGCATGCAGTCCCTGAACCTGGTTTTTTTTTGGGGGGTGGTGGTGGTGGTGGTGGTCTCCTTAGCTCTATTTCATCTATTTGGACAAATTTTAACATGAGATTGCAGTGGGATTTGTGTGTATGTGTGTTTGCAATTTCCCGTGGTTCAGAAGTTGAAAATGCAGGAGGGAAGTAAGTCTATGCCTTAAAATTCTCTTAACATTTTTAAAAACCAAAGGGGAAAAAAAAGTGCTACTAAGCTACATTCACCGACCCACATCCACATGCAACCCAGCTCAGCTCACGTGGAGTGTAGCCTTACCCACCCTGCATCACAACCCTGGCTACCTCATGTGCCCCTCCCCAGAGATTAAGAATGGTCATTGACCACTATCAAGTTGCGCTCTAGCTTAACTGCACAACATTAGACTGACTTCACTTAGAAAACTCCTTTTCATGTAAATTTAAACTCCTGCTGATGCAATATAATATTGCTCTTCCATTCCTGTTCCAGCCTCTTTGACAGAGCAAAGATGCTATCCTGTTCCTGCTCATATTCATTGTAATGGATTTCACTGTTCACTTGTATTGGATTAACAGTGAATTGCAATAGTTCTTCAATTGTTTTTAGAAATGCTAGTTCCAGAACCTTATCAACAAATGCTCCACTTATTCAATTATATACTTTCAAAAAAATCCTTAAGGGATCTACAGAAATATTGCCTTCTTCCATGTATTTAGTGATGCTGGGTTTGAAGATTTAAAGATATTAATCTTTAAGATAGTAAATCTTAAAATGTTCAGGACATTAATATCTTTAAATTGCCCAGTATACTGAAGACATTTCAAATTCTGAAGTTTAGACTATTAAAGTTACTTAGAATTCTAAGTTTCTCTTGCACAAAGAAGTAATTCCATGTAATTTTATAGTCTATACTTAAGTGTCTACCAAAGTTATTAATACACATGACAAGATCTTGAAAAACTTTATTTGACATCCCTTGAATCACTCTTCTGAGTACAGGTATGGTTTACCTTAACAGTTATTGGCTTCATTTTGGTGCTTTCCAGCCACAGCCTTAATTTAGACAAGTTACAACTTTAAAATTATATATTTTCTTGAAAACCAAACACAGGACTGGTTCATACTCATAAACAACATTTGATGTCTCATTCCTTGCTGGCACAGTCCCTCAAAACTGTCAGCTTATAATGTGTGAAAGATTCCCATTAAATAATTTTAACTGTGTCTATTACCGTGTAATCCTAACCATATTTATTCAGTAGTAAATCCCTCTAAGTGGAATGGAATGTACTCTTCAGTAATTGTCCTTAGCAATACAGTCTAAATGTGTATGGTTTATGCTTGTGATATAAACTTGTAAGAACTGGGTTAGAGAGCTGCTACAGTTTGGGGCCTTTACTTTTAACCCTGACGCCCTAAAAAGCCAATACCAGTAAACAAACTAAAACCATTCCTTGGCTTAAAGTTTTGAAAACCCCAGACATTTTAATGTTGTGAACTTTGATAAGCATTTGAAATTAACATCATCATCATCAGGAGTCTTCAGCTGATTTATTAACTCTCCACCCCAGTAATTGTGAAATAAAAGAATTGTCTAAATGGTGAACAGGCAGCAAAGTAATACCACTCTCTTTATTTGTTTAATTTTAGGTCACAAATGGCTCACCTTTTTGTTCTTCCACAATTTTGCTTTTACTTTACACGTCCTGGTGTTCTGACTGGGGGAAAAAAACATTACCCCTTGGAGAAATAGTCCCGAGGAATCATCACGGGCCTCCGAATGTCAGACTCACACCAAGTATTAAATCTCACAAACAATGATAAGACAAAGGCATCCTTCCTTCTTGCTGGTTTTATGGCAGCGTTGTCAAGTCGCAATTTACTGTTGGCATTGTTACACAAAGCCAGTATCCCGAGGCAGTTTAATCACATAAATCAATCTAAGTTTTTTTCCTCTCCTCCATAAAGTTGTGTGAATTAACTATCTGTGAAGTTTTTTTGAAAGCGCTCTTTCTCTGTGGACCTGAGATCTGCTACCTCTCTGAGCTTGGTTGTTTCCTGCAGATATTTTATTACCTGATGAGATAGCATCTTCAGGGCTCTCTTCTATTGGTACCAAGAGTCTGTTGCGTTGCATTAGGTATTCCTTGGGATTGAGTCCTTGCCAGAAATAATTAATGGATGCACGAAATGGAGAAGCCTCCCCAAGTTCCTAACATATGCACACCACATATTTAGTTGCCTCTGAAAAAACAAAATCTTGCAACTCAAAATGGATTCAGCCTTAAGATATTTGTACCCTTGAGATTGTATCTCTATCCCATTGTTGGTACACATCCTTCTTCTCTTCCTATCCATCTCCCCCCCAACCCTGGCAATCTAACACTGCAGAACATCATGTTTCATTTCCTATCAAGTAGCCAATCACAGGTTGTGTTTTTGAAGCAAGAGCTCAATTCTACCTGAGGTTTGGGAATGCTATGCCTATGCATGATCTCATGGTCCTCAACACCAATGGGATTTATACCTGAACCTCAATTCTAGAAAGATTATAAAATTAAATCAGCATGTGATCTGACCAGTGACATTTTACATTCCATATACATTTGTGAAAGATCTTTCCTTGAACAAACACTTTTGCTGGAGAATGTCACACAACACTCTATGTGTAGTCTCTCAAATTCCCCTCGGAGTGAATAGTGCTGAGATTTGCAATTTCTTTCTTGCATTTGTGTGCTTTTCAAAAGGGCAAAATCAGCCATGCAAAATCTATTACTATCTTATCTACCTTTAACATTTTTTTAACGTGTCTCCCAGTTAGGCTGAATCTGGCAGTTGGTTGTGCAAGATAAGTTCTTTTAACCCATGTCTTAAATCTCCTTCAAACTCCTCCCTGAACCTCCCAGAAATAACAGGTACAGAAAAATATTCACTCCCGGGGTTGTTATTGGAGGCAAAACAGGAGGAAGAAAGGGCATTGTATGTGTTCGCCACCTTGAGTTATTTATAAAAATAATAAAGGCATGATATAAATAATTACACAAATAAAATCATGGCATTAACCTTGTCTCCTGCAGATTATAGGAAGGGCAAAAAGCAAAATATGCCATCCGCCCAATCTGCGGCCCGCCTGGCTTCTCATTTTTCTATTAAATCATAGAAGGAGTTATTACAAGGCAGGCATTCCAAAGTCAGGCAGGGTAGGCTAATGGTGTGATTTTTGCCCTGTTGCAAAGGAACAATTTGGGGAGGGGGAAAAAAAAGCAGCATTTTAAAAGGTATAAATATTTGGAGCGGCCACTTCAGAACTATTAAATCAGCAACCATTACTATACTCTACTCAAAAAAGTACTGGAAGTGGTTTCAGCTTGAAACAGATTTGGCATCTACTATCCAATAAACGGGCGCTTTTATTTCGGTTGGCACCATTATCTGCTCTAGGAAATGCTTTTCCGAGTGATATTCGTTTTGGGCACGGTCACCTCTGTCATTGGGTTTACAGAAAAGGAAGATTCAGGAGATTACTGGGGACCAAAGCTGTTTTAGGAAGCCTGGAAGGGTTTAAGCACTTAAGAAGGTTAAGCAGCACAATTGCCGTTTGCTTTCAGCCTTCTGAACTCTCCCTTGGAAATGCCTGTCTGCCATGTGTTCTGGAGTGGCCAAGACACTGTCTCATTGTCACTAGGGATTGGTTTGTGAGATGGCAGGCAGCCACTGATGATATGCTTGGCAAAAACCTCGACAATCCTCAAGGCTGACTCTGTGTTTGCCGCTCTTCGAAAAGCGAACCCGAAGACAAGAGGACAAAAATTCCACTTTCACAACTCAGCCGTCTTCACCGTGGAGCAAAATAGTTTCTCCATTCTGTTCTCAGCAGGCCTGTTAGAAGGCAACACAAATAGACATGGAGATGCATTCCCCCACCCCACCCCGCACAAATCATTTGAGGGCCTTTCCCCCCGCCCCTAGTTCCTTGCAGGCTGTTGGAATTCACTATACAGTTATTCCTTGACTTACAACAGTTCATTTAGTGACCATTCAAAGTTACAACAGAACAAAGTGACTCATGACTCTTTTTTCACACTTATGACCATTGAGCATCCCCAGGGTCACATGATTCACATTCGGATGCTTGACAACTGACTCATATTTGTGACGGTTGCAGTGTCCCGGAGCCACGTGATGATCCCCCTTTGCGACCTTCTGACAAGCAAAGTCAATAGGGAAGCCAGGTTCACTTAACAACCATGTTACTAATAGAAGAACTGCAATGATTCACTTAACAAATGTGGTGAGAAAGATCATAAAATGGGGCACACTCACTTAACAAATTTCTCACTTAACAACATAAACTTGGGGCTCAGTTGTGGGTCATAAATTGAAGACTACCTGTAATTACCCTGGTTCTGCATATCTGAGAGTACACAACAGTGCATTGCCACTCCTTTTTTTTTTAAATTTGATTTATATGCCTCCCTTCTCCGGAGATTCAGGGTGGCTTACAATGCGTTAAGCAATAGCCTTCATCCTTTTGTATATTTATACAAAGTCAGCTTATTGCCCCCACAACTGGGTCCTCAATTTACCTACCTTAGAAAGGATGGAAGGCTGAGTCAACCTTGAGCCTTGGCGAGATTCAAACCTGCAGTAATTGCAGATAGCTGGTCTTAATAACCAGCTTAATAACAGGGTGCCTTAGACCACTGTACTACTAAGGCTTTTAAACATCTTTGTTCCCTATATTCAATACCTTCGTTGCCATCTGACACAGAGAGAGCTCCTGCTGTTATGCGTAGAAATCTCTTTTGCAAAACCACGTCTAGCACTCATAAAATCCAAGAGTTTAACTTCTCGCCCGTCTGCTGATTAGTGATAAATACTCGGTATATATATTCTCCCTAAGGGACAACATGGACTCAACAATCGGTTGCTTTAAATATAATTTTATATTTAAAGCAACCGATCACTGAGTCCATGTTGTCCCTTAGGGAGAATAAATATATAGCCAAATTGCTGCATCAGAGCACCGTTAAATTGTAGAAATGTGAAACATGTGCTAGGCATCGGCTCTCCTAGGTACAGAACAGCCAGTATCAATGGGGAGTGCCAAAACACATCAATGTACAGACTCAGAACATACATGGTTGATCCGGTCGTAGATGCCCAACATGCATGTTCTGGCACCCTGGTTAGATCAAACATTTATGTGGAGGGCTGCGAGACAGCAGGGAAAATGCAAGTGTATTGGCTATGGAATGGGTGACAGCAGAATGAAAGAAGGAAGGGCTGGGATGAGTGGGGAGAAGAGCCTGGGAGAGAGCTATCTGGGCATGGACTGGTCAGGAGGAGGGGTGGATGAGCTGGTCAGGTACAGCACTGGAGACTCTGGGGAAGGAAGGTGCCAAAGCAGGGCTGAGTTCTACTTACCTTTACTACCGGTTCGCAGTGGGAGTGCTTGCTTGCTTCTGCGCATGTGCAGATCAGCCATGATGATGTGGCGGGTGGGCGGACCGAACTGGGAGCAACCACTGCACCGAAGAGATCAGGAAGAGAAGTGGGTAGATTTGGAAGGATGGTGGCATCTGTTGGCCTTCAATTCAAGCACGGTGGCAGGGCGTTAAGAGGGGGAGCTGTTGCACAAGCAGATGGGTGGGACACACCTCCCATAAAATCCCTTAAACATCTTTCTCAAATGAATCCAAAAAATGTTGCTGGTTTCATTTCGGCCAGGCTATGACCCCCCTGGAATGTCCCTGCTGAACCCCATGTTTTCTTTGTGCATGAAACACACATATTGTTTGGTTCATGCAAATGTTTACTAGATTGGCAGCCATTTGTTGACCCTTCTTTCATTTATTTTCTTCCTCTGGATTGCTCCTTTTTTTTCTTTTTAAAAAAACCCCCAGGTCTTTATTATCATTGTTAAATAGAAGAAACATGTTCGCCACCTTGAATTATTTCTAAATATAGTAAAGGTGGGATGCAAATAAATAAACATTATACTTATTGCTATTATTCAAATCAGTACAAATAAAATAATTCATAACGACTTAATGTTTCAAAAAGCATAAAATATATTGAAACTCTGTACTCATCTGAGGTTAAAATGCCAATGTCTCTGTGGGAAAAGACTACAGGTAATTCTTGACTTAAAAAAATCATTCATTTAGTGACCAAAGTTACCTGAAAAAGAGACAAATCTGAAAGAGGTTCATAAGGATAAAGTTTATGACTTTGCTTTGCAAAGGAAAATTCAAGAGCAAAACCAAGCAAATAACTAACTGAATAAATAGAAAGGGCAGTTTTTTTAAATAAAGCACCGTCCTTTATTATAAAGGATGCTTGGCCACTGTATACATAGGCTGCCTTTTGCTCCCAAATGAAAGACTGGTCAGAGTAGATACACACACACACACAGTGATGGGATTCAAATAATTTAACAACTGGTTCTCTGCACTAATGATTTCTTCCAACAACCAGTTCACCAACCTGCTCAGAAAGTTAACAACCGGTTCTCCCGAAGTGGTGCGAACTGGCTGAATCCCACCACTGCACACACCCCTACATAAATAAAATTATACATGCAGTGCAAATTATGGAAGTTCTTTCTCTCTTAATGCTGAACTGGAGCTGAGGTAATTAAATGGGCTGGACAGCCCTTTTTATCCTATGGAATTGCAATTTTTGAGGAGGAGTTTCTTTCCATTAAATCAAGGAAAATGATACCTTTTTTCTTTTTTTTCTTTTTTCTTTTAAAAGACATTCAGAATAAATAAAGTCTGCTATTTAGGGCCCCATCTCCTGCAGTGGTATTGCCATATTATTGAAACATCCCTCTGAAAAGTGGGAATCTGAGGTGAGCTTTGGAAGAAGAAGTAAATGAACATTTAATCCTGAGGAACCTCTTCTCCTTCTAAGAGAACTGAACAATGCTTTCCCTGGTTGTTTAACCAGGTAAAGGCAGTTGTGGAGCCAGGTGAACTTCTGTGGCAGGAAATTCACTGAAGTAGGATATCATCATTCATGAGGCTCTGTGTCTGGCGACCAGCTATCATCACATCTGAATCACCACAAAAGCATCTGGCCAGGTTGAATGACCAGGCAGTCTACAATGTATATACCTGAAGAAGTCATGTTTGAGGTGTCATTATTATGCTATCAATAAGACAGTGTGATTTGGTGTACAGATAATATGAGTAAAACTAGTTCATTGTATACAGCTGTGCATGTTAACATAGTCCAGGCCTACGCATGTTAACGTCTGTCTTGATGCCTGTTGCAATTTTACCCTTGACCTGAATTATTATTAAAGACTTGGCGTCTGGTAATACAGACGAGAACTCTTTATCATTTGCAAATCTTAAATTCCTTTGAACTTCTTTTGCTGTTTATCATCTTCTGATTTTTCTTAACTCAGAAAGAAAAAGAAAAAAAAAATGAAAAAAAAAATTGTATTGGGTGAAAGCATTTGGGATAAAAAGATTATTCAATTCACGTTGTCCTCCCCAAGGCTTGTTTTGTGCAAAAGCTCTCACAAAGCTTCCGTAACTAATCTCTTAGTGGCCCACATGTGGCCTTGTGTTTGTGAGGGTGGGGCTAAAGGATTAGACCTTTTTTGAAGGAGAGGGGAGCAGAGCTGGAATCTTAAGGCCTCTTAAAAATTCTAGAAACAATCAAACATTGGGCTTAACCCCTCCCCGAACAGTTCAATGAGGCTAATGGACAGTTACATAAAACTGGACAAATGGCTAAAGTGCAGCCGAGACTTAAAAAAACTTTTTCTGCCCTCTAGTGGTGATCCAGATTTAGGTGGGATCCGTAGCCCTAGGTTTAAGGACCAAAAGTGTGGAGCGACAAAAAAACATAGCGGCTGTGAAAATTTGAGTCCACCTCTTGCATGACTTCATAATATTATTGCTTACAGCCCTGCAGCCCTGCAAAAGACTGTAGAGTAAATAATAAGTCTGGTTGCTGCCATCCAATTTATAGAATCTTTGTGAGTGTTCCAATCACTTCCTGTAGTTATTACAATAATCCTACTCAATATCTCATGGAACAGACCCTTCAATCTTCTTTTAAGGATGTATGTAGAAACGGAGAACTGATACAATGGTTGGGTTCTCACTTCCCTTTAATGTTAACCAAACAAAACTCATTTGAGGCCAAACATGATTTGTAATTCTGCTGTTTCTTGAGATCATCTATAAAAAGAAATCACTCCTCCTGATTCTAATATGAGAATCTGTCAGATTCAGATAGTCGGGTAGAGACTGTGTGAAACCCTCAGTTTTCATCCTTAAAGAGTAGATGCCATAAATTTAGTACACATCCAGAAACTAACAGGTAAACACACCAGGAACTATAAGCTAAGGACTGCCTCCCCCCAAAAATCAGCATCTTCCAAGCTAATCATGTGGCTTCCTTCAAAACCTGTTTTTTAGAATATGGTATGTAAACCTAAAATCATATCGATATAATAAGTATGGATGTTGCTTATAATTAAAGGAGATCAAGTTAACCTGAAGAGGATTAGGAAAGGAAGAGTTAGCAAACCATATACTAAGTTTCACTTGTGAGTTTTTCATTGTATATCCAAGGGTAAGTGCGGTTGATAAGGAAAACACCATTTCAACTCAACTCATGGAATCTGCAAGATCCACAAAAAGGTTAAAAACTGCACCTGAAGCTCCGTCACATCATTCCCAGAATCTGCAAGGATCTCTTGCAAAGACTGCCAATGGGTAGAAACAAAGACAGCCTTGAAAGGGAAACATTTATTTAATTAAAAAAGAAACCTAATTGTTATTAACTTATTAATGCATAGATTTAATTTGTTTCTTTGAGCCAGCTGTAGGAGGTGCTATAACCAATTCCTCTGCTAGCTGTTTGGCCATGTTGAGATTTATCTCTTCATATAGACCAGGGGTGTCAAACTCATGGCGTCATCATGTGACGTATCGGGACGTTTTTCCCCTTTGTTAAACCGGGCGTGGGTGTGGCCAGCGCATGACGCAACCGGCCCGTGGGCCGGGAGTTTGACAGCCCTGATGTAGACACAATGCTGCTTGAGTGATTAAAGTATAGGGGAACTTCTCAGTACATCTTCTCAGTAACAAAGTTGGAAGGGACCTTGGAGGTCATCTAGTCCAACCCCCTGCTCACTCAGGAGACCTGTACTAGGGATTCGAACTGCTGAACTGCCGACCTTTCTGATCGACAAGCTCAGTGTCTTAGCCTAATGGTAGAACTGTTCGTTTCATAACTATAGAAACATACCTTCGATCTGGCAATCAGTCTTAGACCAGTGTTTCTCAACCTTACTAACTTTAAGATGTGTGGACTTCAACTCCCAGAATTCCCATCTGACTGGGGAATTCTGGGAGTTGAAACCCCCACCTCTTAAGGTGTGAAATACTGGTCTAGATACCGGTCCATAACCTTATCCAATGTCCTCATGTTGCATTGTAGCAACTTATCTATCCCTCCTCTTCTTGACTCTGACTTTGATCTGTTGCCTTTCCTTCTGATGGTCTCACAATCTGTTTTCTTAATTACTCGGGATATCCAGCCTAGACTTGACTGTTCTTGCCCCGTTGTTTATTTCCTTTTGTTCTGCCTGTACAGAAATAATGTTGTGCTGCACTGGGTGCCAGAGGAAGTTTGATTTCACACTGTGCCTTCCCACCGATGCTACTAATCAACACCTTGTAGCAGGCAAATGGCCAGGTAGGTTTAGGGAGTCCAGAGATTTCAGAGAAGTGACAAAGTCAGCTGGAGCAAAATGTTTAAAAATACACACATCCACCAGCCACACAACCATGCCTGCTCTTTTGAGCAAATTGATTGGAGTGGAACAATACTTGCTGAGGCTGGTCTTGGTAGCTGAAGATGGGGCCTGAAACTACCCGAAATAGTTATGATTCTCAGCTGACCAGGAAAAGAAGGGTAGGACCCACCAGTGCCTGCCTCTTTAAAAAGCAATTAACCAGAAAGCTCCTCTTTAAGAAAGCTGTAGCTCCCTGTGGTTCCATTCCAACCTTCCTTCTTGAGAAATGAAAGAGAGCTACACCCAAGATCCTACTTGAAAGCATTCCTAGAGTGTTCAGAAACCATTTCCCAGTGAGAGAGACTCTGGGAAGGGTCTCAGTCTGGCTCCTGGAAAGAAGCCTGGGGACACATCCAGGCAACCCTCCAGTCAAACTGTGTTCTCAACCCTGGTGCATGATGGAAATAAACAACATTTCTTCTAACCTCTGTAAAAGACAACGTTAAAGGAACACCACCTGGTAGAGTAGCTTTATGTGTGTGAGAGCTTTTGAGTCATTGAATGCCTGCCAGAACAAATCCATGCAGTTTTCTTGGTCAGATTTTGGGAAGTGGTTTGCTGTCAAACTATTGTCTAAAGCTCCAAAAGGAAGAGAAAAAGCAATGGATGAAAACTAATCAAGGAGAGAAGCAACCTAGAACTAAAAATAAATTTCTTGAGAGTGGGAACAGTTAACTCATGAAACGGATTGTCTTCAGAAGTTGTGGGTGCTCCATCACTGAAGGCTTTCAAAATAAGATTGGACAACCATTTTGTCTAAAATGATATAGGGTCTCCTGTTCAAACAAGGGTTGGGACTAGAAGACCTCTGACTTCCAACTCTATTATTCTATGTTCTATGTTCTTCCTCAGCCTGAGAGTGACACTCAGCTGGCTTCATGCTTTAAATAGGACCAGCATTCACAGTCTTTTAGTTTCTAAACCCCGTGCTTTAAATCACTATATTAAACTGTCCCTCAATAAAATATTTGACACTTCTAAATAAAAAGTTGAATTATTTAAAAAATTTACATAGCCACCCATTTTATATCCAACTGTGGGCAGCTCCCAACCAACAGTTAAAACAACATCAAGGCCCCATCAATACATGCACATACAGTACCTCTTAACACTACAGACATTAAATCCCAGCACCAAAGTTGAACTTTCAAATGCATCGCATCATAAATCCCCTCATCATCCTATACCAGGGGTGTCAAACTCGCGTTGTCAGGGTATCGTCACGTGATGTATTGCGACTTTTTCTCCCTTCGCTAAACCGGGCGTGGGCAGTGGTGGGATTCAAGTACTTTAACAACCGGTTCTCTGCCCTAGTGATTTCTTCCAACAACCAGTTTGCCAAACTGCTCAGAAAGTTAACAACCAGTTCTCCCGAAGTGGGGCGAACTGGCTGAATCCCACCACTGGGCACGGGTGTGGTGAGCGCTTGACGCAGCCGGCCTGTGAGCCACGAGTTTGACACCCCTGTCCTATACCAAAGCTCGGGTGAAAACTCAGGTCTTAAGTGGTTTTTGGAAGGATAGGAGGGTGGGAGTCTCCTGAAATTCAGAGGAAAGGGTGTTCTGTAAGGTAGGGGCTGCCCTGGAAAAGGCACCCTTCCTAGATCCCATAAAACAGCAATGTTTAAGGGAAGGGAATATGCCCACCTTGTCTGATCTGGTTGGATGGGTAGAGGCAGTCCTGCAGATAACCTACCTATGTGCCATGTAGGCCCTTTGCCATATTTTTAGATAACAAACTGGGAAGGATAATTAACACAGTAGAGCTGGAGTACTAAAAGTGCTTTCAATTTGAAAAGCACATGGTTTGACCTCTGGTTTCCATAGTAGGCAAGCATAACAGTAAAAATAAACATTCCCACAGCAAGTACATCATTACGTCTTGGGCTGTTGAGACCTTTATACTTTTTATACTTTCACCTGTTTATGATAGGTCTAATGAACTGATTATCAGGTCATGAAAACGATGGCAATCATATAACTACTAGAGGCTCTAGTACATCAAAAGCTGAAAGACTTACTGAAAACAACTGCAGCATCTGAGTTTACCGCACATAAATCATAACCAGAGGTTAGCGTATGTCAAAGGGTTGCAACATTGATGGTTGAGATTTCAGAGATTAAAGGGGGAAGATTGGGAGACACATGCCAGCATGATATGATCCATGATCAGATTTGGGACCCTGTTGTTTTTCTTACTTTCTTTGTCCAGTTATCTTTGTCCTTAAGAGAGGGGGAGAGAATGGAAAACTACTGCATACCTAAAGTTGCAGAACCATTTCTGTTGGGCTGGAGCATCATAGAATCTCTATCACAGTGCTGTAAAGGAGAGGGGTTGCATAGAACTAATGAACATATCTATTTCCTGTTAAGAAAAATATTTATTAAATTGGTGCAAAATTCTTCATCATCATACATCCTGTTCTGTAGTAGAGACGGCAAGGAGAAAAATAGTGGCCATAGCTTAATACAAGAACAATCCTTTGTGAAAAACAGATTACAAGTTTAAACCATTGTATTTCTAGATAAATGTGAGAAAGATTCTTTCCTAAATTGGTACATTTCAGATACATTGGAACTACAACTCCCATAATTCCTAGGTTAAAGCAACTTCTGCTACTAAATAGGCATATTTAATTATTTAAGTCACAGGTGTCAAACTTGAGGTGTCATGTTGCCGCCACATGATGTATGTTTCTTCCCTTTGCAGAACTGGGGGTGGGTGTGGCCTGTGCGTAACACAACTGGCCCACAGGCTGCCATTTTGACACCCTGATTTAAGTTGTAGCAGTGGCAGTGTATCTGTTTATGTCAGAATGATAAAAGCCCTCTTGCTGTGTTGTGCCACAAAGCCTGCCCCTTTCATCCATGCATGCCTGGTCAGTTGTGATGCACATAGAAAAGGGGTGTGGCTTAGATCATGGCATCACAGTGCTCCTTTTATCAATCTGACACTGCTTGCTAAATGCTACCGTATTTCCCCAAAAATAAGACCCTGTCTTATATATTTTTTTTGAACCCTGAAATAAGCACTTGGCCTTATTGCCATGCACTCAAAAGCCCGATTGGGCTTATTATCAGGGGATGTCTTATTTTGGGGAAAACAGGGTAGTTTAATCCTAGAATTAATTAGGCTTCTCAATTTAGGGGAAAAAAAATACACTCAGGCTTATATCAAGCTGGGTTGGCAATTACCACAAGAAGTCCCACAATCATATGGATTGAAGACTCCCTGTTTTTATTTCCTAAACCTAGGTTTTAATTCTGACTTTATATATCATTATCATTTTCATGTTTTGGAAAAGAAGAGTAGCATTAGCAGCTGTTTTCTACCGGTAGCTGCCATTAAAGCGTCACTGGACAAATACAGGAAATGTTTTCTAATGGAAGTTTGCCTTTTATCATCCTTTGGTGCAGATCAGAACTTAGAAGATGATCCTAACAGGGCAGAATCAGATGGAGACAGTCTTCAATCACTAAGAAGAGTCTTGCTCCATCAAACCTCTCCAACCCAGAAATCAGATCTACAGAAGTCTATTTCAAAATGTGGGAAATCAGGATGCTTACTTTAGTGGCTCTACTAGTCATTTTGCCGCAAGAAGGCCTAAACATTCTGCGTTAAAATTTTAGCTTGTAATCAGCACTGAGCAAAACAAAATGTAGCAGCACCGTCTTCTTCGGAAGGCCCACTGAGTCAGATCCTGGAGGGCATAGCTAGTCCTCATGAACAGAAGCCATTGATAATCTTAGCCCCCAGGAATTTCTCTCTTTCTCTCATTCATATTCACTATTTTGATTTGATAAAGAGACCTTGTTTTTTTTTTTACCTTAACCTCTTTTCAGCATTTCTTCCATAGTGCCTCCCACAGAGTTGGACAGCTCTAATTGAGCCTGATTCTCCCACGCTGTTTTAGCAAATGATGCTTTTGAAATGGAGATCTTAAAGACCCCTGTCATGGGAGCAGCTGTCAGCCCACACAGCTCACTTTTAACATTTGAAGCTCTTTTTTTTCTTGTTTAATTTGAACTGATTTTATTGTGTTAAGAATCTGTTAAGCTGTTTTAATTAACCCCTACCACCCAAATAAATGCAGCATCTTCTGATGGCTTCCTAAGCAACAATTCAGAAAGAAATACAGTAATTTGGTCAGATGGAACTAAGATTATGAGGCTGGGACTCAAAATATATTTCCACAAAATTTATGTTATGTATATTATCTGTATTTCATGCCTGTGATTGATTTCTGCTACTGAATTGCTTCTTTTAACAGATGCTTATGCTAATTAATAGCTGTGGCCAATCTTAAAAATGTAAGAATAATCCTGTTGGGGTTGATTGAAGGGTTAAATCAGGGGTGTTCAACTCTCTTCTGGCTGTAGACTGGATTTGGCCAATGAGTCCAGGACCAAGATGGGGATTACACCAAAATTAAAATGTAATTACATAAACATATAAATATCATTAAAATAGATTTATCAAATCCTGGTAAGAAGATTTCCCTTCCCTTCTTTTTCAGATGCTCAAAGAGTTTGACTCCTGCATTTTGAATATATTTATTCAGTGTCCTCATCAACATCAAGTGTGTACAGGTAGTCCTTGATTTACAACAGTTTGTTTAGTGACCATTCAAAGTTACAGCAGCACTGAAAAAAGTGACCATTTTTCACACCTACAACCACTGCAGTATCCCCATGGTCATGTGATCAAAATTCAGATAGAATAGAATGGAATAACAGAGTTAGAAGGGACCTTGGATGTCTTCTAGCTTAGGCAGGAAACCCTACATCACTTCAGACAAGATGCTTGGCAATTGACTCATATTTATGATAGTTGCAGTATCGCAGGGTCATGTGATCATCTTTTGCAACCTTCTAACAAGCAAATGGGTAATAGCAGTGGTGGGTTTCAAATTTTTTTACTACCGGTTCTGTGGGTGTGGCTTGGTGGGCGTGGCTTGGTGGGCGTGGCAGGGGAAAGATACTGTAAAATCCCCATTCCCACCCCACTCCAGGGGAAGGTTACTGCAAAATCCCCATTTCCTCCCGATCAGCTGGGATTTAGGAGGCAGAGAATAGATGGGGATGGGGCCAGTCAGAATTTTTACTACCAGTTCTCCAAACTATTCAAAATTTCCGTTACCGGTTCTCCAGAACTGGTCAGAACCTGCTGAAACCCACCTCTGGGTAATAGTAACAACTATGTTACTAACTTAACAACTGCAGAGATTCATTTTAAAAAATGTAGCAAGAAAGGTTGTAAAACGGGGCAAACCTCGATTAACAACTGTCTCACTTAGCAACAGAAATGTCGGCGTCAATTATGATTGTACGTCGAGGACTACCTGTATTTCCAGAAAGAACCATTTTAAAAGCTGAAATTATGCATTTCAATATGAATTTATGTGTGACTATTTTTTAAAGTCATAGGCTAATGCAGAAAAAGAACTTATAGGTACCAAACCTGTGGTAAGAAGAAACTCTCATATTTTCTTAGATTCCTGCAGTAATAAGCGCAGGGCAAAGAATTATACTGGCATTTGAAAAATGAATTCAGTTCCTTCATCAATCTTTGTTTCTAGTTTGAAATTATACAAATTAGAATAAAGTCTAATTCATCTAAGGAACTGCTTATGTCTCAATTTTTGTTTGCAAAGAGAAGTGCTACAATTGCAGTCTGTTAATTGGATGTGTGTTGTCAGTATTAGTTTTAATTTTCTGTTAACTTTGCCTGATGCAGAGCTTACGGATCAGCACAAACAACTGGATTATCAGATTTTAGCTGCAAAGCTCTGGATGATGACTGGAAGGCAGCCAGGGTTTTTCAGTTCAGATCTGGAAGTCCCAACAAATAAACTGGTTTGGGGTTTAAGTCAGTATACATGTGGGTCTTTCCCCCACACCTGCATAGATGAAGTCTTCAATTTACAATCACAATTGGGACAAAAATTTCCATTGCGGAGCAACCACCTAATTTTATGACCTTTTTTGGCCACATTTGTTAAGCAAATCACTTCAGTTGTTAAATGAATCATGCAATTGTTAAGCAAATCTGGCTTTCCCCATTGACTTTGCTTCTCAGAATAGCAATAGCAATAGCATTTAGACTTATATAACGCTTCACAGTGCTTTCCAGCCCTCTCTAAGCGGTTTACACAGTCAACCTATTGCCCCCAACAATCTGGGTCCTCATTTTACCGGCCTCGGAAAGATGGAAGACTGAGTCAACCTTGAGCCTGGTGAGATTTGAACTGCCAAACTGCTGGCAGTCAGCAGTCAGCAGAAGTAGTACTGCATTCTAACCACTGCGCCACCATGGAAGCTGGGTGGAAGGTTCTCAAATAGTTATCAAGTGAACCCCTGGATGCTGCAACCACCATAAATACATGCCAATTGCCAAATTTTGATCACATGATCATGGGAATGCTGTGACAGTCGCAAGTGCGAGGACTGATTGCGAGTCACTTTTTTTCAGTGCTCTTGTAACTTTGAACGGTTGCTAAATGAATAGTTATAAATGGAGGACTCCCTGTATTTATTTTTATGAATCTCTTGGGTAGGCTTGCCTGGGAGTTCACCAGATATACAAGTAGCCCTCGATTTACAACAGTTCATTTAGTGACCGGCACTGAAAAAAGTGAGTTATGACCAATTTTTCACACTTACAACCACTGCAGCATCCCCATGGCCACGCGATCACTTGGCGACAGACTCCTATTTATGACGTTTGCAGTGTCCCTGGGGTCATGTGATCATATTTCGTAACCTTCTGACAAGCAACGTCAATGGGGGAACCAGATTCGCTTTACAACTGTGCCACTAACTTAACACCGGCAGTGATTCCCTTAACAACGGTGGCAAGAAAGGTCGTAAAATGGGATGAAAACCCACTTAGCAAATGTCACGTTTAGCAACAGAAATTTTAGGCTCAATTGTGGTTGTAAGTCAAGGACTGTCTCAGTGGTGGAATTCACTGGTTGTAACAACCGGTTCGCTGCGCACGCCAAACTTGCACTTCCACACATGCTCAATATGATCGAAAATTACCTTCTACTGAATCCAGAGTGAGTATAACAACTGAGGTGCGGCAATCCGCTCTGCCATACTTATCAGCTGGGCTTAAAACAAAAGAAATATAGGTAGTTATAGAGCAGGGGCGGCCCATCTGATCATCGGAGCGAACCGGTTCACTCTCAGCTGATCGTCGGAGCTACCGGTATGCCCGAACTGGTCAGAACCGGTTGAATCCCACCCCTGGACTGCCTGAATTTGGCCTCCACTTCCCCGAATTCCCTGGGCTGTCCTGAAAGATAATGGCGGGCCAAGGACGCTATCTAATCTTCCTGGCTGGGTAGGAATTTGAAACTAAACACCTCTTATGCATTGCAGTAAACCATATTTGGATTTATTTTTTTTTGTCTTCTAATGCACAGATCCCACACAAAGACATCTTTTTTTTTTTTTTAAAAAAAAGCAAAGCTGTAAGGAACTCAAGATAAGCCCATATGCTGGGAACAATATGTTTCAATATATACGAGACCGTCACCGAAAAATGGCAACCCTGTTTAAAGCTCTTTCTCTTTTCATGTCTAATCAGCATTCATCTCTGCTTTCAGTGTCTTCTGTACTTCTTTAGCTCTGACAACTGTATCCCATGATGAGGGACAGGGGAGGCAAAAGCACCCAACACTTTCAGATTCAGATGTAAAAAAAAAAAAAAAGCCAAAAAACCCCCACACCACCCCTTTTTGTAGAATCTGACAAGGAACCGCTATTTTCAGCCTCCCGTTCTGTCTTTATGGCAATGTGCAATTCCAAGCTAACATGTGTGCATGCGTGTGCGTGCTTCAGCAAGCAGTTTTTCAAAGTTGGACTGGGCACAAGGACCCCAGATTGCAGCTCTGGTCTCAGCATTAAGCAAGGTTCTATATTTTCCTAGATGAGTTTATATCTGACTGCTGCGCAGCTGGTAACTGTGCGCTGAGCGTCATGTGCCAGATCTTATAAAAAGCATCCCAGTAGCCAGCAGAGATATTTAACTCATTATTTTAAACATTAATTTACTGCATGAAATGAATCAGAACGCGTCCCTTTCGTGCGCAATACCCTCATCATACCTACAAAACGTTTTAAAACAGAAAGCATTTGTAAGCACTTTTAATATCCTGGTAGTAGAATAATACCTCTGCATCAGGGGTGGGTTCTACTTACCTTTACTACCGGTTCACAAAGGGATTGTACGCGCGTGATCGCTTTGCTCGTGCGTGCATGATCGCTTTGCTCATGCGCACGCGGAGCTTCTGCGCATGCACAGAAGCTTCTGCGCATGAGCAGATAACCTATGATGACATCTGGGGTGGTGGGCGGAGCCTCCCACTGGTTTTACTACCGGTTCTTGCGAACCGGTCCAAACCTGGGGCAACCCACCACTGCTTTGCATGAGTATAAATTAGTGGTTGGTTCTTCCCGGTTCACCCGGTTCTGCCAAGCCGGTAGCGGTGACAATATGACATCACCGAACTGGTTCTGCCCCCCGCCACCCTGTGTTATTCTTACCTTTTATTTGTCCCCATCCCCAATCTATTGCTGCCTCCTGAGTCCCAGCTGATCGACTAGAAGGAAAAAATTTTTTTAAACTCTTGCCGCGGGGCTTCAAAGGGCTGCCCTACAGCTGATCAATGTTAAAAGGCAGTGTGGTGGTAGACCGGTGCCTCCAACAACAAATGAGTAGACTGGTGCCTGCAAAAATAAATGAGTAGACCAGTGCCTCCAAAAACAAATGAGTAGACCAGTGCCTGCAAAAATAAATGGGTAGACCAGTGCCTCCAAAAATAAATGGCTAGACCGGTGCCTTCAAAAATAAATGGGTAGACCAGTGCCTCCAAAAACAAATGAGTAGACCGGTACAGCTCTGCAAGCAGTTAAAAGCCTGGTAGACCAGTACCCCTGCTAAATCCTAAAGAATTGTCACATGACCATCAAGCCACGCCCACAAAATAAGCCACGCCCACAGAACCGGTAGTAAAAAATTTTAGAACCCACCCCTGGTATAAATACATTGATTATTTGATTCTGACAGAGACTAAACATACAAAGAACAATGGCAGGATTTGGGTCTGACTAGTCTAGAGAAAAGAAGGACAAAGGTAGAATACAATAGCAGTATTCCAGTATTTGAGGGGTTGCCACAAAGAGGAAGGGGGGTCAATTTATTTTCCAAAGCACCAGAAGGCAGGACAAGAAACAACGGATGGAGACTAATCAAGGAAAGAAGCAGCCTGGAATTACTGTAAAGAGAAAGTTCCCTCACGGTGAGGGCAATTAACCAGTGGAACAGCTTTCCTTCAGAAGTTGTGGGTGCTTCATCACTGGAGGTTTTTAAGAAGAGACTGGACAGCCACTTGTCTGAAATGGTATAGGGTCTCCTTCTTGAGCAGGGGATTGGACTAGAAGACATCCATGGTCCCTTCCAACTCTATTCAGATTCTTGATTCTAGAGAATCAAGACATGGCAGGGAATGTTGGCATTATATAGTTTATGGTTTGGTACAAAAACAGAGTTCGCACCATTCAGATTAACAAGAGTTTGAAGAGACCTTGTACTGTAGGTCATCTAGTCCAACCCCCTGCCCAAGAGGTAAGATAGGCCCCCACATTCTGGCCTTTCAAAAAGGAGTTAAAATATGGGTCTGCAGCCTTTCATGGAGAACCCAGAGGAGCACTCAGCTGTGGGGCTGACTAGTGTTCAGAAAGCCCTCCTTTGTCTTTTAATTAATTTTAGCAGTGTTTTATCATCCTTGCTTCTTTCTAATTTTTAAAACATTTATATTTTGTTTTTATATTTTAATACTTTGTTGTACACGCTCAGAGTCCCTCTCTGAGGGAGATGGGAGATTCAGAAATGTGAAAAATAAATAACTAAAAAATAAACTGGATATTGCAAGGCACAGAATAAGTGGACTGGCACAAACAGCTGTCAATCATTGTTGAAAGAAGCTGTGTCAGCTCTAGGTTAAATGTTTGCTACTCCTTTTCTGGTCAACCGAACAATGATTGTTTAGGAAATGAATATAAGCCTAGTCCTCTTTGTTATAGGTCGCCAAACTTGGCAACTTTAATATTTCAATTCCTAGCCAACATATATTGAGGGATTTGCACATATGGAGAAAAGGGTACTTTGAATTTCTGGATTACAAAATATATTGTCATTTATATCATATTAATGAATATTAATTGCTTCTTACAATGTGTGTATTGGGGAAGAGGGGTGCACGACGCATTACTTTGAATGGAATAGCAATGTAAATACTTCGATGTACTTTTATTTTGATGAATTGGAAAATTATACAACTTATAAAGCTTGGTTGCTTTATAAGATTCAATTAGAACTTTAAAATGCAGTCCGAAGATAACAGCCTGTAAATGTTTTCCAAAATCTGTAACCTTTACAGTTTTTTTTCATAGAAAATAATAATTTAGTGATGATCACTATCATGAAATGAAAATGATTTAAAGTAAATTATTTCTTCTGCCTCTCCCATTAAAATGTGCATCTTGTAACAATTATTATTTTAGTCATACGTGTCCCCCTTTTATCCATATGGAGGAATGGATGAAGGTATGGATTGAACGGGGCTTCAGACTTGCCTGAAATTTCAATTTTCTAATCCAGAAGGAATTTAGAAGTCAATATAGGATGGAATAACCTTGCACAATTTAATAGGGGTGATGGATGATTCTTGGCCTTAGAGTGGCACATGGGGATCCATATTCCCGCAAGAACAGGACAATGAACTGGGGAAGGCCAGGATGAAAATGAAATGTGGGGTGCACTAATGATGTTACCTAGTTTGATAATGAAATGTCTGCAAGAAAATCACCAAGCTCTTGAGAGCATCAAAGATCCTGTAGTTCAACTCCAAGCTACAAATATTCTCTTCTATTGAAAACAAAACTTGGTTTAAACTTGAAGAGCGTTCTACACTGAATTGAAACAATTCTCCACCCCTTTTGTGTATTTAACAATTTTCCTCTTCTGGAACATTGAACATTACATGGCCCAATGTAACGTTCAATGGAACTTCTAGAACCAATTCAATGGTTCTAGAAGTTCATCTAAAGGTTGCAGGCACTTGAAGTCTTCTGGCTGTTCACTCTGATACTAATGTTCTGCAGCTCTCTTGAGATCAGGAGAGGAAATATTGAGGAAAAAATAGCAGTAGGATTAGGCTGAGCATTAATAAAAGGATTATAGGATATCCCCTGCAATCCAGTTCTATCACTCCTCCACTTTGTCCAGTACTATCTAATCTGATTGATGAGGGCTTCTACCAGTCTTTTACTAGAGTTTCTACTTCCTTGAACTGGAAATGCTGAACATTTAATGTAGATCTTAGGATCTTCTTTGAGTTTGTGCTTATGTGTTTGTGGGCAGGGTGTCTTTCTACTAATAAAATAGTGGACAGGTTGATATCACCTACCACAAATGTCGTTTGTGGCTTCATTGCATTAACGTGGAAGGAATCCTTAAACTGGGTTTGTGTGTTTGCCTTCCACTCTTCATTAATCTTTGTGACAGAGGAGATTGACTAAGAGAAGTCGTGTTTGTGGCTCCCAAGATAAGGAGAAAGAAATGAAAGATACAAACTGTAGAGATAACATTACACTTTAGGCCAGGATAAGATTCAGGAAGGAAAGGGAGGTGGAGAGGAAGGATTTAACTTAATCATGTTTACTCATAGTAAACACATTTTGAAAATTTCTCTAAAAAGAAATAATTGGCATTTGATGAGTTGTTTATTTATGGACTCTACATGCCACTTAGTATTTCCACCACATGTGGTATTCAGAAGAGTTCTATAGACATGAAATTTAAATTACGAAATGCTTACAACACAATAATAACTAAAGATGATTGGCATCCAATTAGAAATTATTAAGCCAGAAGTAATGGAACATTCTTCTCTTGACAGCCCACAAAGAGCTCTAAATTATGACAGGTAAGCTGCATGTAGAATACACCCTATTTCATACGCTCTGTTTTGGTTTACGGTATCCTCATTCATCTCATCATATGTCTGTCTGTCTGTCTGTCTGTCTGTCTGTCATCATCTATCATCTATCTCATCTATGTATTTCTATCTATATCATCCATTCAACATAGCGTAAGCTTGAGTAATTTTTAAATAAGTGGACTTCAGTAGTTGCAACTGCTCAACCAGTGTGGCTGTTGTTGAGAATTCTTTGAGTTGAACATCTACTACTGTTTCTGGACAAAGCTGAGGAGAATTCTCAGAACACTCTGGCACATTCCTGTCACCTTTCGTTCAGCTTGGCACTCGTTTCCTGCCCGTTCAGTCAAAGGTTGCACTGTAGCAACTCTGACAGATCCAAGGTATACAATTTCCCAGGAACAGTGACTAGATGAGACAAGCACTCTGCCCAAGTCAGTCAGAAGCAGCCATAGAGATAGGAAATATCAGGTCTAGTCTTGGTTCAACCAAGGATTATTACTGCTGAGGCAATGGCAGTCTTTGCTATTCCGCTCCCCCAAAAGCTACTGATGAATGAGGTGCTTCTCATGGTATATGAAGGATCAGGACCTGCTATATTGATAGCTTCCCATCTTGAACAGAAGAATCATTTAGAACTTGACGGCAGGGGTTGCAAATTTGTTGCTGAACTTCAACTCTCCACATTAAGGAGGGTTGAAATGAGGGGTCCTTGCTGGTCTCTGAACTTAGTTGTTTCTTTGCAGACATTTCATTACCCAAACTAGGTAACATCATCAGTACTAGTCCTCTCCACATAACAAATAGCTGGGATTCCTGGGCATTGTAGCGCACCATGGATCAGTAATACAAAATATATGGGTTCTACTTAAGTCAGAAGGGGCACAGATTTCAGAAGGAGTTCCATCTACCTTAAATCCACAGGATGCAATGAGGAGCTGTGATAGACAATCCCAATCGGTGATTAAGAGATGTATTTGGGATGTATTCTGGCTTTTCTTTCAAAGGGTGGATTTGGGATGCTTCTTGTCTCTTCGTTTACTGTTCCTTTAAAGCGATGAATTGGACATGGGTGATGTGGGGAGGGTTTTCTTCATCACTTATATAACCTCAGGAGCACTTGTGGGGGCATTTAGAGATTTCTATTATTAAATAAGTTCTTGCTTGAAGAAAAAAAAAATCCGTTTGCTGCTGGTAAGATTTTTATTGCCTAATAGGAAAGCAACAAAAGGATACCAACAAAGTTCATGAAAACTTAAACGTAGCCATCTACAGTGTTTAAATGTCTGAGAATGGGAGCAATAAAGAATACATCTCAGTGGGAGTTATTTAAAAGTTAATGGAATATCAAATTATTGAAAAGTTGTACTGTTGCAGTAGAATTTCAGGGTCTTCGGTAGCTTAGAGAAAAAAAAATGACTATATTCCAATTTAGGTGTTTTCCACAGGAAGGTTGATGCCGGGAAGATCAAAGGGGCTTATGAAGAGTGGAGGAGTACATAGAAGGAAATTGAAAAATTCATAGGCGGCTGACCTTGTAAATGGCTTTTATTGGCTAGTCTTAAAAATAGCTCTTATGCTAGAGTTAGGGAGATCACCTAAGATATTGCACCTGAGCAAACACTACTATTCCCCAAGTAAGTCTGTACCAGTAGAGACACTCAGCACAAAGTCCGTGCAGTGCTCACACACCTTGCTAAACCCTAAGCATGCTGGGTGTGGTAAACAAGTGCATAAATCACTTATTAGCTTTGTCTGTCATAAAAGGTAACTTTAATGACTTTTATGGTACCTTTATGCCTTTATTGTTGTCACAGGGAAGGGTGTACATAACAGTTTGCTTAATCTTTCGTTTGCTTTCTCATGGTTTGGTTGGACTGCTGAACCAGAGCAGACAATTTTTAACCTAACATTATTGGTGAAGGGCTGATACAGCAGGTCTGGAGAGGGACGGAACCATAAATATCATCCTTTGGAGCTCCTTTAATCCTTGGCAAAGGTTGAGTGAGGGAGGGGGGATTATAAAGCACATCTGTTTGATTTGACTTTGGGAGATGCAACTACTGTATTGCTACTGCTGAGGCAACAGAACTAGAGGGAGATCTCAACCAATTCTCCAATCTTTTCATTAGCAAAGACATCAGGATCAGGAGGGGAAGAAATTCTACATTAGTTTTTCAGGAATGGAATCAACCATTTCAAACATACAGGACATAGCTTCTTTCTTTTCCATAGGAATTCGCTTCTTTCTTTATTGTGGTGACCCACAATATGTTGGATTCCTCTGGCCGCTATTTTGTCACCTCCAGAATGTCCCAGGGTTAGCATTGTTCCAGACCACCGAATGCATGTGGGCACTTGTAGGGAAATAGCAGCCAAACAAAACAAAACTAATAGTTGAAAAATGACTAGAATATAGATAAAATTATACAAAGTGCTTTTTTTTTAGAAGCTGAGAAAAATGAAAAAAAAATCTGATTCTCCCCACTTACTAAGTAGACCAAACTGGGAAAACACAGGAAAACTAAATGACTTTTATTGAGATTGGATATAACAATAGAATAGTGCAAGTGTGATTATGCTGCACTGCCTCCTTCTTATAGTTCAGTGAATTAGGGAGGTCTCAGTTGCAAAATTACCTGGACTTCTGAACTTTAAAAATGTTTTAGCCCTATTGCGTAAGTTTTAGCCCTGTAGCCCAACCCCCAGGCCACGGCCCACTACAGGACTGTGAACTATTCACAACCGGGCTGCACGAGTGATGTGCAGCATAACTTGTTCACTTGTGTGGCCCAGTTTTCCTTCCCCTCTGCTGGACCGCCAAGCTGCAAAAGTTGGGGACCACTGGCCTAAGCAAGAGAGCCTGCATATCTCTGTCAAGGTGAACTTCCTTATTCCCTGCCCACCCACTCCATATCTGTCTGTCTGTCTGTCTGTCTGTCTATCTGACATAGGAACCAGATTGAAAGAAGTATGCAAAAAGTATATAATCAATCTACACTTTCATCCAATGTGGGGAGGCAGCAAAGAATGGGATGGGGCTGAAATGGGTTGAAAGAGGTTGAAACGGAAAGCTTGAGTTACCCTTTGAGTCTGTAGAATCAAGTGGAACCGCCATTATGTAAATAAATAAACAAATAAGCCATGCAAATCTATTTTCTGGGAAAATAATTCCTCCCGTCCCCCCTCATGTGTTTTTGATTATTTGTTGCATACAGTAATGAAAAGGATGTCTGGGGAAAGGCTTTGGGTTAAGTTGCTGCTGGCTGAGCCAGGAAACTGTAAGAGTCTTTTAAACATTGGGTGGGGAAGATAACTGTGGGAAGGAGCAGGTGCTATCAGTTACTCCTGACTTTGCCCTTGCTGAACCTAAACAGCCCTAACCTTTGTGCCTTGGGGCTGCCCACTCATAAGGAAGTGAAGAGTGTGGGGTTGATACAGTGCTTAGCAATTTCATTCCTTTTACCTTGAAAGCCCATCGGAAACTTTCACAGTTGCTTCCAATAACATTATGAATAGTCAATGTGCAGCCAGATTGTATACAAATACTCTTCCAATTCTATCCAACTCTTTTTATTGGACTTTCCTTTCAGGTAAATGTTAGAACTGCAAGCTATTGAGAATGGACCATTTTTTTCATATAATTCAGAGAGCTCTACTTGCAAATCTAATAGTTTTAGCTACTTATATACATAAAACAGTGATTAAATCACATTCAACCTACTCTAAATACGATTTTGATGTAGCGGAATTTTCTTTGGAAACTGGGTTTTGTCTATCCAGAGTTCTTATATTTGAATGCAAAAATTAAAGGTGCATGGCTAGAAATGCATGAAATATTACTGAACAGTTAGCATCCAACCATAGATCGGCATTGGTTGGCCTTTTCTATTTCCCCCCCCCCCGTCTTTTTGTCCTTCTGCTTCTTATAAAAAGCTCAGCAAAGATACTTTTGAGCAATTGGACATTTAATAGGCAAAGTCAGGGAGAATGTCAGACAGATAAGATGGCCAGAAACCTTTCCCCAAAGCTTCATGTGTGTGATAGAGATTGCAAGTATATCATCAGTTTTAAAGGCCATTATTTCTCATGCAGGCCTTTCTGATTTTTCTCCATCTTTCAGGTAGTGGCACAGTACAATCCAGCTGGGCAATGCCGAGCGATTAGATATCCTTTATGTCTTTCTGCTCTTTTATAAATTATCATTATTAGAGCAGCAATAGCAATAGCATTTAGTCTTATATAACGCCCTATAGCTCTTGACAGCACTTTCTGGGTGGTTTACAGTTTAGCATTATTTTCATATTGCCCCCAACAATCTGGGTCCTCATTTTATCGATCTTGGAAGGATGGAAGGCTGAGTCATCTTTGAACCCCATCAGAATTGAACTTGAAGCTGTGAGCAGAGTTAGCTTGCAATGCTACATTCTAATTACTGCACAGCCTGGAGTTCGAGCCTGATGGGGCTCAAAGTCTCTCTCTGTCTCTCTCTGTCTCTGTCTCTCTCTCTCTGTCTCTCTCTCTCTTTCTCTCTCTCTCTCTCACACACACACACACACAGAGAGAGAGAAAGAGAGAGAGAGAGAGAGAGAGAGAGAGAGAGAGAGAGAGAGAGAGAGAGAGAGAGAGAGATCCCTCAAGGTGGTGAACATATCTAATACTCCTTCTTCCTCCTACTTTTTTTTACTTTTCAAGCCCAGACTGAGATCTAAACCCTTTTTGTGGAACTTCTTACTGTTTTTTTTTCTTTTGATTTATGCTGCATTGAGTGGATTTACAAAGTCGGACTAAACATTTAAGCAAACCAACAGAAAACTGTAGCATGATGACCAGCAGCTGAAATGATGTACATATTTCAGCAGCTGAAATATGTACATCACTTCTACTTGATTAGGATCAAAAAGAAAGAAAAGATGCCACATAGAGGGTTGCACAGCAATCTGTGGCCATCCTGACAGCTGCCACTGTGAGAACAGCCACAGCTATCTGTGTTTTTCCACCCTATGCAAAAGATGCCATCAAAGATGGCAATTGGTCAGGCTTTGTCTCACAAATTTTGTTCATGGCAAACAGCTCTACTCTCTCTCCCAAACAACAATGAGCAAATGCCTAGCACTACAGGGCTTAAAATTGGGGTGAAATTCAGCAGGTTCTGACAAGTTCTGGAGAACTGGTAGCGGAAATTTTGAGTAGTTTGGAGAACTGGCAAATACCACCTCTGGCTGGCCCCAGAGTGGGGAGGGAATGGAGATTTTGCAGTATCCTTCCCCTTCCATCAAGCCATGCCCACCAAACCACACCACACCACACCACGCCCACCAAGCCACACTACAGAACCAGTAGTAAAAAAATTTGAATTCCACCACTGCTTAAAATGTTCATGGTTCAGGGGAGGGTCGGAGCCAAGAAACTGGGAAACAAAAATTTGGTAGGAGTTCCTGGCAAATCTGTCTGTCTGTCTGTCTGTCTGTCTGTCTGTCTGTCTGTCTGTCTGTCTGTCTGTCTGTCATCTATCACCTACCATCCCTCTATCTCCATCTCTGTCTCTGTTTTTCTCATCTAAGAATTTTTTTCTACAGAATAAAAGCAATATAAATTATAAGTTAAAGTTAAGAGAAAGAGAGAGAAGTAACAGAAAAGTGAAAAAAAATCAAGAAAAAGACATAGAAGGAAAAATAAAAAAAGAAAAAATAATAAAGGAGTGGCTTCTGGTCTTCTTAAGAGCAGTTATGCGTACATTGATACTTTACCCTCTCTGTCTAAGATTACATCCAAGTTAACTCCCCCCCCATAATCTACCCTTTCTAATTTATCAAAGCCATAAATCATTAGTTCTTTTTTTTTCCCCCAGCAAAATGTCCATATGAGGTTTCCAGTTGTTAATAAACAATCTTTCTCATTTGATTTTTCTCAAGTTACTTTTGCCATCTCTACTAGTTCCATCATCTTCATCAACCCTTCCTGTGTGGTGGGGATTTGCACATTTTTATACGGAAAAAAATAACTTTGGCTGCTCTTTGGGGATGCCAAAATGGGAAGTTGGGAGTGCCGTGCCTTTGCAAGGAAGGCCTAAGACGCTGATGTAGAAGAGGTCTCCTGCTGACATCAGCAGCATGTTAGATGCTGGCCTTGACCCGATTAAGTGGATGACTGTTCCTTTCTTATCACACTTCTGATCACTCTTTGGCAGGCTATGAACAGAGAAAAGGTAGCCTGGTAGTTTCAGAGCTACTGGAGAGCCTTTGCTTTTCTGATTTAAGCTGGGGTGGTGTGTTGAGTCACATCTCAAAGAGTGGGAGAACAGTGGAGAAATGGGCAAACACAGATTTTGTTTCTCGTGTGACTAGTTCCTAGAAAACAGAATCCTTTGATACGTTGCAGATGATTTGTTGAATACAATCAGCGAAGATATGCATGAGGAAAGCCTTGTGATCTGTAAAGGAAATGGAAAAACAGGACAAACCCTATGCAAGGAAAAAAAATATAGCGTAATGTTGCTAGGCTAAAGAAACAGATTTCAACACACGGTGAATAGGGTTTCTGCTGTGAGCAAATGCACATTCCTAAACCTGTTTTTAACTGCTGGTATCACCTTTGGCTTCAAGAATTGCATCTCTGGTTGTTTGGACACTTCTTGCTAAATGTTTTCCTGGGAAAGGATGGTAAAAGGATTTCTCAAGAGCTAATGCACTTTGTTCGACAGATCGTCACTTACTAGCTTGTCTGGTCTGACATATTTTGTAAAGCTATTTTTATAATGAATAGATAAGTATGATGCTTTGAATAGTCAGAATAGTTGGGAAAATTAATAGAATATCTGTACGTACATAGGATTCTTTTTCTTTGGGGAGGAAATAATATGTGTGGTGCTGTTTGGAGGGCCCACCATATTTACTGTGTATTATCTGACTGCTGTGCACATTCACATTGGGAAATGTAACTGACTATATTCAGAAATCATGTTATTGGACTTCCTGGGGATTCAATGGACAGGAAAAGAGGGGCATAATGAGAGACAATGGCTTCATTTCCCAGTTGGTGATACCTGAAGCTGGTAATTTTATTTCATCCTGGTCAATGTGCATAACTAACACAAATAAACTTCAGGAATCAATGGGTCAAAATGATATCCTCAGATTATGCAACATGTGACATTCAATTTCTCCTGGGATTTGCTAAGGATTAAAAAAAAAACCCTTTCTATGATCAAATGCTACTATAAGTCACATGCAACAAGGAAGCCTACTTTTGTAGAAGCATGGTAATCCCATCATTTTAGGAGCTGAAGCAAAGCATTGTATCTGTAGAGTAGCAATGGGCAAGCTTTTGTTGGGTTGTATTTCCTTGAGCAGAGGAGTTCCATAACAATTGAAGATGAAGCCTAAGGACATAATGTTTTTCTCAGGGATTTGAATTGCTCTCTTCCAAGAACAGCTGAGATTAGGTTGAAGGTTCTGCTAGTTTCTCCTTCAGCTGTGCAAAGCTTTGAAAGAGTTTCTATGGAGATTCTCAATCATCCAGGTCATGGTTGTCCCAAAGGTGCTTTTTCAAAAGGCAACTGGACTTTTCTTTTCTTTGAAGACATTTCGTTTCTCATCTAAGAAGCTTTTTCAATTCTGACTTCAGTTGCTTCAGGCAGAACTGAAGAACCTTCTTGGATGAGAAGCAAAACATCTTCAAAGAAAAGCAAAGTCCAGTTGTCTTTTGGAAAAGCACCTTTGGGTTTTTGAAGGAGTTCTTTGCTCCAATGATATTTGAAGTTCAAAGTTGCTTCAAAGCTCCTCATGATACTCTGTGGTTCCCTGCTTCTAAAAAGTGATGTGAAGCTGCTATGTACCGTTGCTTTGCATTGCTTCTCCAGCTTTTTCTCGTACTTCTATTTGTTTGCTCATGCTTCCAGCCACTGGAAGTACAGGAGGAAGCTGGAGATGGACATGAAACAGGTGAATTCCACCACTGCTGCACCTTAGCAAGATGAACAGCCATGACTTTTCAATGCAACGTACCTTCTTGAGATGAATTCTGGCTTTTGACCACCGTTGAAGGAAATTAGACACTAGTTCAAACCTTAGACTTGTGGACTTTATACAAGAATTTCCTTTTCTTCTTCTTCTCCTTTTAGATTCTAGAACAGGGCTGTCAAACTCCTGGCCCATGGGCTGGATGCATCATGCGCTGGCCATGCCCACACCCGGTTTAGCGAAGGGGAAAAAAAGTCCCAATACGTCACATGACAATGTAAGTTTGACACTCCTGTTCTAGAACATCAAATCTGCTGTCAATAGTTTAGTTTAGTTTAGTTTAGTTTAGTTTATTTGTATACCGCTCTACTCCCGAAGGACTCAGGGCGGTGAACAGCCAAACAATAAAATACATAGATACAAAAAATTTAAAAACCAGATTAAATCAAATTAAAACATTTTGGCCCAGACAAATTAAAACACCCCAATAATTTAAAAACAGATTAAAATTTACATATTAAAAAGAGGGAAAAGATTAGGCCAAGCCTGCCTGGTGGAATAAAAAGGTCTTCACAGCGCGGCGGAAGGTGCGCAGATCCGGGATCCTCCGTATCTCCAGGGGGAGCTCATTCCAGACGGTAGGTGCCCCCACAGAGAAGGCTCTCCCCCTAGGGGCCGCCAGTCGACACTGTTTGGCTGACGGCACCCGGAGGAGTCCCTCTCTATGAGAGCGTACTGGCCGGTGGGAGGCTATTGGTGGTAGTAGGCGGTCCCGTAGATAGACTTGCAGTTGAGAAGATTTGATCATCAATAACAGCTGTTCACTGGAAGATTTTACTCTACACTTGCTACCAAATTACACCTCAAATTTACCTTCTAAATTCTAATAATTTTCTGAAGTTAATTTTTTTAAATATTTCTAAGAACAAGTAAAGTACATGCATGTTTTAAAGCAGCATATCAGTCTTAATTAAAAAAAAGTCAACATAGTTAACATGTGGTTAAAATAATAATGCATTTAAAAACCATTTTAAAGTTTATTTTTCTCAAATATTCTGGAAAATTATTTTAACTTGAAATATGAATTTCAACCTTGGGATTTAAATTCTGAGATTATATCAAATTATGAAAATAAGATCTATTTTGGTATATATTTTACTATTTAGTATGTAAATTTCCCTTCCAAGTTTGGCTCACTGTCTTTATAAGTTCTTATTTCCTATTTCACGTCCTTCCTGGAATGCTTTGTAGATACTGATGTTGCCCTGCAATCTTAGAAGAAATTATATTATGGAATTTGCCTTGCTTTTATTTCCCCAGCTGCAAGACTGTAAATTGTGAACTTTTATATCTATGTTCTACATCAATTTTAAGTTGAAGCATAATAATTAAATGCTAGCATAATTGTTAAATGCCGGTCCTCAGAGAAGGCAAATTGAAAAGGTATTTAGAAAGGACTTCATAAATCGTCAGCAAAAAGGAAAGTGTCTGCATCACGAATATTTTGAAAATAAAATTTAATTTCATAGGCATAAAATACTGAGAAATGTGTCTCAGAAATGATAATGCCCAGAATCTCAGCTGTCAAATAATACAATTTTAGTTAAATGTTATTAATTAATTTTACTCTACTATTGGAACATAAATGCACTATTTTCTCACATATGCTACTTCCCCCCCACCCCAAATGAAATTCTCCAGGCTAACATATTAATAATTGGACATTTGAATGCCTGGCCTTCAATAACAGAGATCCATTTAAGGTATAGATGAAGGTATAGTCTTTTAGAATAAGGGACAGCCTATTCAGGTTCTTCTCATCTCAAACCATTTTAAAGAATGATTGTTGTGGAAAAAGTAGACATCTTAATGTGCATCATCTCGAATTCCTAGTATAAAGACATACAATTTCTGATCCCAAAACCCTAGGTCATTTCTTAGTTCTCCAACAGACGTTGCTAACAAATGGAATCTTAATGTGAAATGGGGAGCAAACATATTCATGGTATTGAATTAACTGAGTTAATTGTACTAAATTCATAGTTCGGGGCAGTCCCATTTGTTTCTCCTGCCTCCATTTGTTTTTGTCAGTGTAGTGTAGGAAGTTAGCACCCATCCCTCTCCTAGAAGAATGAAATATTGTAGGAAATATTAAAAAGGCAGGATATTATACCTCCCTGGGTGAGAAAAGGAGAAACATGCGTTTGGAAAGCAGCCCCCTGCCTGCTAGTAGGCCTAGAAAGACTGGTGCCAACCTATCTACAAGTGTTGTGGCCCGCCAGCGGCCTGCACCGATTGTTGCTGATCCCAACGATGAGGAGGCTGGTGTGATGCTGCGCCAGCAGCCTGTGCAGCTGGCGCTCGAGTCGGACAGTGAGGAGGCTGAAGAAGATGTAGTGCCAGAGGCAGAGATCCAGTCAGGGCCTTCAGAACCTCCAGAAGCTCCTTTAAGTGAAGAGGACGAAGAGGAGGAGCCTCTTCTCAATGCACGGGCGTGCAGAGCTGCCAAAAGGCAGGAGTGGTTCCTCAGGAGGAGGTCTCCTCAAGAGTAAGGCTTGGGGCTAATTGGCCACTCCCTTAGCCTATTTAAGAAAGTACACAGCTTACAACAAGCTGCAGGAAACAACTTTAGTTCGCTAATCATCGCGTTGGGATGTCTCTGCAACCTTGCTTCTGGGCTTTCTGCCAACTCCAATAAGACTCTGACTATCTTATCTGTGGAATTCTGGCAGGCTGTTAAGAATGCTTATTAACAGCTGGCATTTGCTAAAACTGCGTTATTTGAGTAAACTAAGTTTTGTTCAGGGTTTGTGTGTGCTGTTTTCTTTGGGATCCATAGCTGGGGCAGAACAACAAGACAAAAACTGGGCCAGCTTATCTAAAACACAAAAGACCTTCACCCTCAGGACATAATAAGATTAGCCCTCTACCCATCTCACCACATGGCACCTGGGGAGATTACATCACCCAGCAAGATTCAACCGAGCATGGGACTCAAGACAATCTACAAAGTTACTCCTGCATGGCCCCATGGGAGTCTAACAACCAATCAGGATACATTTCTTGCTACAGGAACTGGAAGCAAGTTCAAAGCCTAAGAGAGGGTATAAATCTCTCTCCCTCTCTCACCCATGTGCTCTTTTTGCCCAGGACCTCAAACCATGTGGTCATGTCCACCATTAAACCATCTTTCCAAGCAGTCTCCATCTTTCCCACTTGGAACGAAACCCAGATGGACATTTCTTCCAACAGTAGCATCCAGGAACTCCAAGGTCATCTTTGGTTCTCAAGACCAAGGCTTTTGTGCAGAGATGCTATCAATGTAGTAATAATTAAAATAAAATGAGGAATAGAAATGTGAGCTAGTATAATCTGTTGAGTATTAAAATACCCATAAGTAAGTAATGGAAAATTTGAGTAATACCGTATCCTTTTCTCCCTATGAAAGAGAAAGAATTCTATAGGATTGTAGTGGAAATGCTGTTATTTCTGCTAGACGAAAATGCAAACATATTTTATCTCCCTGAATTTTCAGTAAAGAATGGAATTATTTTTCAGATTGCTGAGACTGCCTCACCACTAAATATGGATTCAGCAAACAAGTACCAAAAATACTACTTTACATGCAAAACACAGCTGTTATGGCAGGTTTTTTTCCCCCTCAAAAATTGGGGCAATGTCCAAGCAAATGATGAAAATGAGGCTCAACAACAATTACAAGTGCTCTACGGTTAAAATAATTAGGAAAGACATATCAGGTTTTAATTTAAACCAACAGGTTTTTGTTTTTTCTCTTGAGTTTTTATGGGGTGCTCTTCTCAGTACTTATAAGTAAAACAGAGAGGAAGCTAGAACAATTAATCAGTGATGGAGTGATGGAACACCCACGGTTTGCCTTCAAAAGTTGTGCGTACACCATCACTGGAGGTTTTTAAGAAGAGATTGTACAGCCATTTGTCCAGAATGGTATAGCAAGGGGTTGGACTAGAAGACCTCCAAGGTCCCTCCCAACTCTGTTATTTTGTATTCAGTCGGCCTCATTTCCGTGATTTAGCATTTTAATTGAAAGTTCCAATATTAAGTGGCTTTCCAATAAAACAAGCTATTTTCATGATCCCCAGAATAAGGCCTGATCAAGAAACTGAGATGGAGAGAAACCACGAATTGAGAAAAAAAGAAGAAAAATATTTTTATACATGTAAAGCTGATCCTAGTCTTCTTTTATACTTTCTTGGCTTGCAGAATATGTGAGTTTTCAAACACAAATCTGTTCAACAGCAGACAAACCTGACTTTTCCTTGCATTTTTCATCCATGCACTTCTTATGGAGTTGTTAAATAGACAGAATACTGGTTGCAAGACAAGAGAAGCCGTTAGCAGGCTGGTAATTGTCATTCAGGATGAATTACGAGTGCAGTATGAAAGAATAAGGACCAGAACCTAGGGCAGATGTATTTCCCCCAATTCCTACCTTTTGAAAAGCAGACTTGAGGTTTCAATCCTATGCTTGGAATTAAAGCATTATGAAAGCTTTCCCCAGCCTAGTAGTGCCTTCCAGGTATGCTTCAATTCCAACTCAAAAAAATTCCTTGCCAACATTTGGCAAGAAAGGAACATCTCGTCAAAAAACATCTGGACAACACCAAGTTTGGGAAAACCAATTTAGAGTTTAATGGTGGCTATTTCTTATAAATGATCGAGTTCTTGCAAATAGCAAGGTCACTTTCAAACAACTAAAGAGAGAGAGAGGTGCCTCCAACAGATCTGCTGAGATCAGCTTAATATCATCAGTACAACATAATTTATTTTCATATACAATCAATTACTGTATCTTAAAATTGAAGATTTTTCAGCGAATTCAGCGAAGCCGCATTCAACTAGTGCAAACCTACCAATTCCAGCACAGAAACCAATAGAAATGTTCCATTCGACACCAGATCGAAGATCACAAAGGGACAGAAGTTCAAAGTGAAGAAAAAACCCGAAGAACGATCTGCCCACTGTAGATGTAACACGTAACAATGATTAGTGCCTACAAATCCAAACCAAGTGATGCTTTCCTATTTTAGTTCATAGCTAATTTTGAACCATAATTTTGGTGCATTTAATTATTGTTAAGAAAAAGTAAGCATTAAGCAATACATATTTTTGCATTGTGGCCATAGTGGGGGTCTTTGAATCATTTTTTCTGTATTGTGCATTGTTCTTTAGAAAAAAGTTAGGAAAAAGATGATGATAAAAATGATGTTGTATCTAATCACACATTTCTGCCATATGCATTGAAGAACAGCTGCTTTCTCGTGTTATTTAGTCATCCTATGGGACCAGTGCCTTCAGCTGGTTTTCTAGTGATTTCACAAAGCTCATGAGAGATTATAGATTTGAAGTAGCATTCCCCAATTTTATATTCTCCAGATGTTTTGGAAAAGCAACCGTAGGGCTTGCAATTCGAACACATCTGGGGGGCACCACTTGGAGAAGGCTGTTATACTGTACCACTAAAAGTTGACTTTTCCTCACAGGGCTACAAACCCTATTTTTACAAAAGGGCATTGAATATAGAATAATAAGGTTGAATGGAATCTTAGAGGTCTTCTAGTCCAATTCCTGCGCAAGCAGGAGACAGACCCTTTACCATTCAGGACAAATGGCTGTCCAGTCTCTTCTTAAAACCTCCAGTGATGGAGTACTCACAGCTTTTGGAGGTAAGCCATTCCACTGATTAATTGTTCTCAATGTCAGGAAATTTCTTTCTAGTTCTAGGTTGAATCTCTCGTTAATGAACCCGTTACTTCTTGTCCTGTCATCAGGTGCTTTGGAGAATAGGTCAACTGCTTCTTTTCTGTGACAGCCCCTCAAATACTGGAAAATTCCTATCATAATCACCCCTAGTCCTCTTGGTTAGACTAAACTTACCTAGTTCCAGTGGTGAAATTTGTTACTACCGGTTCTGTGGGCGTGGCTTGGTGGTGGTGGTGGGGAGATATGACTGAGTGGGTGTGGCCAACTTTTTTTTTAAAACTTTTAAAACCATTTTTTCTACAACCTCTTCAGCTGAAGAGGTTGCTAAAAAAATGTTTTTAAAAGCCTCTGACGATCCCAGCTGACTTGCCTGATCGGCAGAAGCTTTTTTTTTAAAGCCTCTGACGATCCCAGCTGACTTGCCTGATTGGCAGAGGCTTTTTTTCCTTTTAAAAACATTTTTTCCTCTTTGCCCAAAGATGTTGTAGAAAAAATGCTTTTAAAAGCCTCTGATGATCCCAGTTGAGCCGCACTATCATCAGAGGCTTTTTTTTTATTTTTAAAAGCATTTTTTCGGCCAAAGAGGTTGTAGAAAAAATGCTTTTAAAATTTTTTAAAAAAGCCTCTGATGATTGCGCGGCTCAGCTGGGCATGGTGGGGTGGTAGGGATTTTTGCTACCGGTTCTCCGAACCACTCGCCTCCATCGCTATCGGGTCAGGCGATCCGGTCCGAACTGGGAGCATTTCACCCCTGCCTAGTTCCCTCAATCGTTCATCATATGGTTTAGCCTCCAGACTCTTATCATCTTTGTTGCCCTTCTCTGCACTCTTTTTAGAGTCTCAACACCATTTTTTGTATTGTGGTGACCAAAATTGGACATAGTATTCCAAGGTGGTCTCATCAGCGCAGTATAAAAAGTACTGACATGATTCAGTTTAAGCTAACATCAGTTGACTTCCCTCACACATTTCTATGTCTGAATTAAAGAAGCCTCTGGAGGCTTTCTCCAAAGTTTCTCTGGATGCCTACAGGTAAGGGTGGCTAGACATTTGTAGACTTCTCCTCTGCAGATGTCCATACTCATTGTATGCAGTGGTGGGATTCAGCCGCTTTGGGTGAACCGGTAGTTAAATTTCTGGCTGACCCCACCCCACCCCTTCCTGCCCCACCCCTTCCAGGAATCCCCATGCACCCCATTTTGGCTCCCAGGTAAGTGCAGGAAGGTCTCCTAGGCCCAAAACAGGGTACAGGGGAAGGGGCGGCGTTCTCCCCCGCGGGCCGTTTTTGCTCCCAGGATGCTTTAGAGAGGCCTCCTAAGACCAAAACAGGGTGTATAGGGGTGGCCCCCCATGGCCTGTTTTCACTCCCAGGAGGCTTCAGGGAGGCCTCCTAGGCCCAAAACAGGGTGTGTGTGGGGCCCACCTGTGCCCCGTTTTTGCTCCCAGGGTGGTGCAGGAAGTCGAGTGCTGCCTGTCACACTGCCTGGCCATGCCCACCAAGCCACGCCCACAGAACCGGTAGTAAAAATTTTTTGAATCCCACCATTGATTGTATGGTATTAGAGATGAGCTGGAGAAACCAAATTATGAAAGGTCAAGTCCAACAGTACATGTGGCATTCTCTGCACAATTAATGTATTGAAGAGATACCCAGATAAAGAATCTGATCTAGTAGACAAGGTAGCAAAATTTATTAATGAGTTTGAGAATAACAGGTTTGGTAATATAATTTTATTCCATGAAAAATATGTATAAAATGAATGTATCTTTCTCATAAACAGCTTTCTATAGTTTGGGGGACTTATGGAACTAGTATTTTAATAACAATATTTTGAGTATTATTTTTTTCCAATAAAATAAACAATAAGGCAAACCAAACCCAGCAGATAAGAAAAAAGTTGGCAAAGTATAAAATAAATAAGTTTTCTGTAGTCACAAGTGAGAAGAGAAACGGACTTTTTGTTCCAAGTATCACTACTCTTCTTTGATCAATGTGCTTTATACAACATGAAGATTTACAACATTTGACAGGAACCAAATAGCTTCTTTGAGAGAGAGCATTGACAGCTCACTGTTTTTAATGATGGCAGTATAAACCATAGCATTGTCTTAGTTTAGAGTGGCCATATTGGAAAACAATTTTATGTATTTATTGGTATCCTGCCTTTATTATTTTTTACAAACAACTCACATATCCAACACATTTTCCACCTCCTATTTTTTCCACAACGACACTGTGAGGTGGGTTGGGTTGGGTTGGGTTGAGAGAGAATGATTGGCCCAAGGTCACTCCAGTTTGTTTTCATGGTTAAGGTGGGACTTGAATTCAACTTTCTAGCCTGGTGCCTTAACCACTAGATGAAACTGACTCTCAATTCTTGTGTTACCAGTTGCAGTGAAAGTATGGCAAGTATTTCCCCAAATGCCCCAAAGGTGTCTTTTTCAGAAGGCAACTGGACTTTCTTGTTTTTTCTTTTGAAGACGTTTCACTTCTCATCTAAGAAGCTTCTTCAGTTCTGACTGGATGGTGGGGAAAGGAAGGATTTACTGTATATTCCTTGCAGACAGCTGGTCATCTGCATCAGGGGTGGGTTCTACTTACCTTTACTACCGGTTTGCAATGGGACTGCACGCGCTCGCTTGCTTGCTTTGCTCGTGTGCGTTTCTGCACATGCAGACATCACTCATGATGTTGTGGTGGGTGGGCGGAGCCTCCCGCTAGTTTTACTACCGCTTCTATAGAGCCAGACCGAACTGGGAGCAACCCATCACTGATCTATATCCTTTAGAGGGTCATTGAAGCACTTGGAGGTTTATCTGTGTCCTCAGGATCACCTGAGTAGTACTCCTAGTTTCTGTAGTCTGCAATTTTTTTCTCTGGAAATCCATCCCTAGTCCCACACCATTCAAGGGCGTTCATCCCAAACTGTATAGCTAAAAGTCCATAGAGCTTCTGGATGACTGAGAAACTCTACAGACTTATTTCCCCAAATCTTTTCCAAGACTACTGCATGATCAGTAGGTAACAATTTAGGGTGGCTAAGAAATCTCAAACCTTTTTAATAGTTCAGCCTGCCTGGCTCAGAAAAAAGCAATTGCTTGAGCTAAAGGACTGCACCCTTCTTATTTTGCAATTCTTAAAAAAAGAAAATGCTTTTTTTTAAAAAGGGAAAGAATTTGCACTTATCTGTGATTCAATGTTTTGTTAGAATTTTTATAGGGCTTGAAAATAAACATGGCTCCGTATATCTCCAAAGATGGCAACATCTAGCTGACCTTGACCAGTTTGATGAGACAGGGTCAACTCTAGCTAATATTTGGATGGGAAGCCAACAGGGGGTCCCAGGGTTGTTGACTAGACTGAGAAGTTTGGAAGAAATCCTGCAAGAAGGCAGTGACAACACACTTCTATATCACAGCCAAGAAAAGTTCACAGATGTGTCACCAGGAATCAAGCTAGACTTGAGGGCTTCTTTACTTTTGTCTATTTGCTCTTTTCTTCCCCTTCTCACCCCACATGTGTGAATAATCGTTGTAAGAAAGCAAAGGATGGGCTGACTACTCCTAAAACTTCCATCAATTCAGGCTAGCTAAGGAAAAAAAAAATCCGGCTGAAAGTTAGGTAGGCTGTTAGACCTAGACACAGCTTTTCCCTGATTGCAGGTGTCAGGTAAGAAAAAAAATTTTTTTTTTCTTCAAAAGACAGTCTGAACATCATATCCACAACTTCTGATGCATTCCATTTTGGTTATTTCTCTTTCTGTTCTGCTTTTCTTAAAATCATTTAAAAAAAAACAACCTAGTATTTTCACAAGGAATGGATTTGTTGTAGCAGTAGCTTCAGATTGGTAAAATAGATTAGTTATTACTAATATTTAGATGTTAAGGGTAGCTCTAACACACACAGATACCGTTTAAAATCAGCAGCTAAATCTGGAGAGTGTTTTCCCCAAGAACTGAACTAGACTTTCCCTACCTTGTCATAGTTTTTTCTCGGAGCTGTGCATTTCCAGCCAGTTTGGGGGATTTATAGGAAAATAATTAAGGAAAATCAAATTTAAAAATATATTCAAACTTCTGTACAGAAATCACAAAGAGTTGAATCAGAACAATTCTGGGGGAGTTCTCTTCAAGCTTTTTAAGAGTAGTGTATGAATAGCATTAATCACTCCAGCTGGGAATTGAGGGAAGGAATCTCATTCTTCTCTCTATGGGTAGGGCTGGCTCTTGTGACTAGTCCCTTCCCTAAGCATCCACCCACACCCACACCCACACCTACACTGAGATAGCTTTGCAACTGGCTTCCCCCTGGTAAAGAAACAATACGTGTTGAAAACGCTCACCTCCCCTTGCTAAACAACCCAGAGGCCTCTACTCTCTCTTTCTCTCTGTTGGGACCATGTGCTTTCTTGCCAGAAGGCCTCTCCACCGCTTAACCTTTGTTCTTCCTCTATCATTTCTGCTGCCTGCCTTGGTTCCTTTCAGCTAAGCAATTCCCTGTTGGCTGCTCTGCCAGCTGCTTTCCTATCAACTAAAACTCCTGTTTTGCTTTACTCCTAGGTTGTACCTCCTCTGCGCCTCTATGGAGAGGAAAGTTTCTTTGCTTCAAAAGATGTGTCAAGAAGAACCTCCATTTCTCTCCTTTGTCATATATTTTCCTTCAGTAGCTTTGCCTTCAAACTCCCCTTTGTTCCCCAAATCTCCCCCCCCCATTTCTTCTTTGACAGGACTCCCATTTGCCTAGCTCTTCCTGTGCTGTGCACTTTCCTCCTCCTATTTGCTTTGTGCCAGTGGAGAAATCTAAAATTTGTTACTATCGGTTCTGTGGGCATGGCTTGGTGGGGGGTTAATGTGACTGGGTGGGCGTGGCCATTTTTTTTTTACTTTTAAAACCATTTTTTACATGCAAAACCATGTAAAAAATGCTTTCAAAAGGCTCTGACGATCCCAGCTGAGTTGCCTGATCGTCAGAGGGTTTTTAAAAAACCCTCTGACGATCAGGCAACTCAGCTGGGATCGTCAGAGCTTGGCTTGTCAGAGGCATTTAAAAGAAAAAAGCCTCTGATGATTGCACGGCTCAGCTGGGCATGGGGGGCGGGGGCAGAGATTTTTGCTACCGGTTTTCCGAACTGCCTGCCGCCATCGCTACCTACTCACCCGAGCCGGTCCAAACTGGGAGCATTTCACCCCTGCTTTGTGCCCTTTGCCACAATGCTTCTTTACGATGTGTACTGGTATGTGAAAAGAACCTTGGGAGACAGGAGGAGCCACAGCCAGGGCAATGGTCAGATAAGAGAAATCTTGGCCCACAGAAGAAATGGGAGTGGAGAAAGTATCTCAGAAGGGACCCTCCCTAGTTCTATGCAATGGAAAGGCAGAGAGAGGGAGGAAATCAGGGGTGAAATGCTCCCAGTTCAGACCGAATCACCCGATCCGGTAGTGATGGCGGCAGGTGGTTTGAAGAACCAGTAGCAAAAATCCCTGCCCTCCCCCCCCGCCCATGCCCAGTTGAGCTGCACGATCATCAGAGGCTTTTTTTTTACTTTTAAAAGCATTTTTTCTACAACCTCTTCGGCCGAAAAAATGCTTTTAAAAGTAAAAAAAAAAGCCTCTGATGATCGTGTGGCTCAGCTGGGATTGTCAGAGCCTTTTAAAAGCATTTTTTTCTACAACCTCTTCGGCCGAAGAAGAAAAAATGCTTTTAAAAGTAAAAAAAAAAAAAAAAAAGGTTGGCCACGCCCACCCAGTCACATTATCCCCCACCAACCCACGCCCACAGAACCAGTAGTAACAAATTTTACATTTCACCACTGGAGGAAATGCTTTCAGATTTGCAAGATGCTATTTCTGTAACCCACCATAAAGTTCATATTAGTGCTCATGGTTTTAGTTTCTGCTCTGGACTACCTCAAAGGAATGACATTATTTGGCATTCCTTCTATTGCTTTCAGTCTCTCAGCTCTCAATCACCCTCATTCAGTGGTGGGTTGCTATCGGTTCGCCCAGGTTCGGGCAAACTAGTGGGTGGGTGAAGGCTCCACTCACCCAGCTGGACTCTTCTGCACAAGGGCAGAAGCTTCTGCACATGTGCAGAAGCGTCATGCATGTGCAAACATGCGTGCATCCACGAGCAAACCAGTAGTGATGGGTTTTGAAACCTGCCCTCACTTCTCTGTCACTTTCTCTACGTCAACGGCAGTCATTCTCTTCCTCTGATCAGTTTCTCCCTACAGTAATTACTCTGTCCCTTGTCTCAGCTCCTATTTCTTTTCCTTCAACAGACTAACTTTCGTGCACCTCCTGATAAGAGCATTGTTGCGTGAGCATTGTATCCAAATACATAAGTGGAATATTCATTGCTGTTTCTTTACCTCTGTAATTACAAATGGAGTCCTGTGGTAGATTTGAACTAAACTCAGCTGCTGCTGCAGATGTGGGATGATTCTTGATTTCAAGAGAACTTGCCTATCAACTCTATGGGCTGCTCATATTTGGCAAATAGAACACATGATTTTTGATTATTAAATTTAATTACTGATTATAATGTAAATATAATGTAGATATGAGTAACTAGTATTATAACTTATTATATCATTATAGTTATAGTTGTTATAACGATAGGAAGGCAATATAGAAGAGTGAATTATAAAAACAGAACATATATGCTGATATGGAAGGCTGCAAAACTACTCTACATTGTTATGTTTGTCTTGTTTTTTTCTTGTTTTTCTGTTTTTGTTGTTTGTTTTTAAAGTACCCTTGCCAGGTGTCCACTATTTGAGCGGACAGTCCGCTTTTTTCACATTATGTTCACTATTTTTTTTTCACAAGCTGGAAAGCTGGAAAGCAAGAAAATTCTTGCATGTGATCGTCACATTATCATGTGTAAGCTGCGTGATTCTTTGCAAAAAAAATACGATGAGCAGTTATTTGCCTTACGTAAAACACATTTGCCTGAGAATGCCGTGCAAAAGTTCAAGAAAGAAGCCATCAACGTGTATCAAAGAGCCATTGCGTACCTAGAAAAGTGGTATAATTTCACCGATTCAGTATATGAGACGCTAAATTGTTTCAATCTAATTGATCGCAATAATCCTCCAACTTTAGAAGAAATGACGAACATCTGGTTATTATCACCATGGCGAGAAGAACTTCCACCCAACACTCTCTTCGATGAAATTTCTGCCTTAGAAGAAGTTTATGTTCATCTGCAGGGCGATTCATCCCTTGATAAGTGGACGTACTTTTTCAAGAAAGAGCCAGCTCCGAGTTTACTGAAACTGTTCCAGTATTGTGCATCAATTCCAGTATCAAATGCAAACGTTGAACGAATTTTCAGCGTCATGGGAAATTTGTGGACTGACGAACGTAACCGACTGCTTGTACCATCAGTTTGAAGTGAACTTTGTATATTTTTTAATATTTCTCAACGTTGTACTGAAATTAAAGAATTATTCCTTAAACACAAAGAATTGATCAAAGCTGCACAGTCAATTAAAAAATACACACGACAGCAAAGTAAAATGTAATTTAATATTTTACATATTATTATAATATATTTGATGTTTTGAATTTTAAGTAAAGTTTTGAAGTGATTATTTTAATACGTGTTAAAATGTTTGTAAGAAAATATATAATTTAATTGTAAATTATTTTTTTATTTTTTTACTACTTAACCCCCCGCTTGTCCACTATTTTTTGGAAGCAGACCTGGCAACCCTATTTTAAAGATGAAAAATGTTTAATAAAAACTATTTTAAAAAACCACATAATTTTTGTTCAACAGGAGGCAGAACCTGGGTCATGCCTTTCTCACCTGCCCCTTTGTCAAACCTGGGTAATATAGAATTATAGAATAACAGATCTGGAAGTGACCTTGGAGGTCTTCTAGTCCAACCCCCTGCTTAGGCAGGAAACCCTACACCACTTCAGACAAATGGTTGTCCAATCTCTTCTTAAAAACTTGGAGCATTCACAACTTCTGGAGGCAAGTTGTTCCACTGATTAATTGTTCAAACTGTCAGGAAATTTCTCCTTAGTTCTAAGTTGCTTCTATCCTTGATTAGTTTCCACCCATTGCTTCTTGTTCTGCCCTCAGGTGCTTTGGAGAATAGCTTGACTCCCTCTTCTTTGTGGCAACTCCTGAGGTATTGGAGCATTGCTATCATGTCATCCCTAGTCCTTCTTTTCATCAGACCATACATACCCAATTCCAGCACTATATAGTATAATATGCCAAAATACCATGCTGATATATTTTATTTTTTATATACTTAACCCATTACAGTAATGAATAAATATGGCACCAGGACCAGTATAGTTTTCATATTTAAAAGCCGGGAGTGCACAATAAAAAATAAATTTGCTGAAAATGTTTATTATTATAATCTCTCTTGATCACTTGTACTGAGCTTTTTTTTTGCTGAATCACATAATCAAATCATTATTTGATTTACCTAATCAAATTTAGATTTAGCCAGGAGACGTGCCTTTCTCCAACCTATGTAATTCTATAGGCAGATGATTCTAACTACAAGTCAGGGTTAATTGCTTATGTGCAAGTTAATCATTTATGGCCTCATTTTGCTATAAAAGAAACAGAAAACAAATAATGCAAAGAGTTACATAATTAACACCTGCCCAGCAGGGAACACAAGCTAACTAACAAGAGACAATTAAGATGCTATTCATCATCTTTCCCACAGGAAGTAATAAAACAGGCAAAAATTAACCATATCAAAATAGTTAATTTAGATTAGAAAGGTTCTAAAAAGATCTTTGGATGCAAGGATCTTGGCCTTAAGTTCTGTGTTATTGTTTTCATTTCCAGCTTAGTGAGAAAAAAATTGTAGGTCTAGAGCGCTCAAGGTTACAGGAGGGAAGTAACATTACTCTAAACAAGCAATTAGTTATTATTCTGACCATCAACAAAGTGCTGGGTTTGGATTTATTTGCTTGTTTAAAAGCTACACATCATCTTTTCCCCTTTTCTAGTTCCCAAAGTGGTTTGCATTACAAATATTTCAAAAGTCAAAGACATACAGGTAGTCCTTGACTTACGACCACAATTGAGTCCAACATTTCTGTTGGTAAGTGAGACAGTTGTTAAGTGAGTTTTGCGCCATTTTACCGCCTTTCTTGCCACAGTTGTTAAGGGAATATCTGCAGTTATGAAGTTGGTTACACAGTTGCGAAGTGAATCTGTCTTCCCCATTGATTTTGCTTGTCAGAAGGTCACAGAAGGGGATCCCAGGACACTGGAATTGTCATAAATATGAACCGGTTGCCAAGCATCTGAATTTTGATCACGTGACCATGGAGATGCTATAATGGTGGCATGTGTGAAAAATGGTTATAAATCACTTTTTTTTCCAGCGCCGTTGTAAATGGTTGAACAGTCACTAAACGAATTGTTGAAAATCGAGGACCACCTGTATTGTTGATGTCTAGAATGTGGAACACAGACTGCAGAATTTGAATCAATTCAATTTTAAAAAGGAAGGAAGGAAGGAAGGAAGGAAGGAAGGAAGAAAAAAGAAGGAAGGAAGAAAGGAAGAAAGAAAGGAGGGAGGGAAAGAAGGAAGGAAGGAAGGAAGAAAAAAGAAGGAAGGAAGAAAGAAAGGAGGGAGGGAAAGAAGGAAGGAAGGAAGGAAGGAAGGAAGGAAGGAAGGAAGGAAGGAAACTACTAGCTTTCATTTGTAAGAAAACTACTATTTTTGAACTTAGCCAACTTCATAGGATTGTTGTTGGAATTAATAAAAGAGGACTACAATCACCGCTTTTAGCTGTTCAGAGAAAGAGTTATTTTTAAAGGTAATAATAAAATAACAACAAACAGCAGTAAAACAACCACAATCTTAAAATTGCAGCCTACAAACCTGTCTTAAAAGAAATCCTCACCTTCTCTAGGTTACACTCTTGCTTTTATGCAGTGCTGTTCTCTCTCTTTAGCCCATCCTCCTCTTTTCTGTTCAGGCTTATGGTGAACATGTACTGACCTTGAATCTCCTTGTTTTGGTTCACATTTGCAGAAGGCTCACCCTCCAATAGTGTGTCTCCTATTGCTCACTGCCTTGGCATGTTGGAATGCGATTATCAGTCTAAGTTACATTTTTAGAATTCAGGAGGACTCTTTGGTTCAGCACTGTGCCGTGTCTGAAAGAAGGTCATTTCAATTTCATGTTATGTCACAGAGTTTTGAAGTGACATGTGTTTAATGATTTTTCCCCCTCCCTAAATGAACTGTAACAAGCACTGCACTAATGGGGTCTAATGAGATGCCACGAAGAAAGTGGGGGGAGGGGAAGAATGATAAGAAAAAAATGAATCTTGCAAACTAATATTAGACTGATATTTTAATAGAGAGCCTGGCACAACAGAGATTAATTTGTCACTGAAAAAAGTCTTCCTTCCTTCCTTCCTTCCTTCCTTCCTTCCTTCCTTCCTTCCTTCCTTCCCTCCCTCCCTCCCTCCCTCCCTCCTTCCTCTTAATGGTTGTTTTTCAGAATTTGCAAACTTTAAAAAGATGGAAGTAAGTCACTGAGTATTTCTCTGCATTAACAGTTTTAATGAATTTAACAATGATTTCACTTTTCTCAATGAGCTCTGGGAATGGCGATTCTGTAAAAATAAATATTCTATCACATCATGTTCTCTACTCTTTCCAGAAATTTTTGCATGTAGCTGCAGTGTAGCGTACTGCAGATACCTCCCTTGATTTCAAGCATGTGCTTTCTTTTCCCTTATTTGTGATACTGACTTCCACAAAGTGGATCACTATATTAGACCTGATCCTGCTAATAAAAAGAGTAATCAGAAACAGAAAGTACTGCAGATTCAGATTTTCAGTCTGAAAACCAACTCTAGGTATACCTTTATAACAACTTTGTGATGTAGTAACAAACTCAACATCATTAAATGGAACACAGTTGGAGGAAAGTAACTATTCCTATAGTCAAAAGAGGAAAAATATTGGGAAACTCTGAACTGGTCATTTTAGCATTGATATCTGAAAAGATTTTAGAACAGATCATATAGCAATCCATCTGTAAACATTTTAAAATAATTCAATGATTACTAGAATAATGTGGTATGGTATAGGTATGATCTTGTAAATCATAGCCTTGTCAGACTACTTTTTGGGAGACTGCTAAAATTCTACAGATATAATAACTTTTGACTTCAACACAACATTTTGCAAAAGACTTCATGATATTCTGATTAGCAAACTGCATAAGTAGGAGCGGGATAGTGTGATAGTTAAGTGGCTACATGATTGGCTTAGACATCATAATCAAGGAGTGTTTAGTAATTCCTCCTTAAACTGGAATGAGATATCAAGTGAGGTGGCTCAGTTTAGAATCCTGGGCTCATTCTTCACCATTTTTATTAATGAATTGGAAGAAGAGGTGGAAGGATTGCTCACCAGCGTTTCAGATGACACAAATCTGGATAGGTTAGCAGATACTTTAGAAGTTAATACTTTAGACTGCATTAATAGAAGTATTATGGTAATTATCCCACTTCATTTTGCATTGGTCAGATCCCACATTTACATATTTTTGATAGGTTAGAGAAGATTGGTGAAAATAAAAAGAATATGTAATTGAAACAAATACAAAATTATGCATTGAGTAATAGTATGTGTGAAAAATAATCTTGGAAGAGTTGATCTCATTGAATACCAGTCAGCAGTGAAGCATGGCTACTATACAGGGGATGCAATTTTAGACTGCAGTAATAGACTTATGGTAATTATCCCACTTCATTTTGCATTGGTGAGATCCCATCTAAATATCACTAAAGATACAAAGAAAGCGAAATAGATGAGGGAAAAGCAGTGAGGATGATCAGAAGACTGTAAACTTCCCAAGGAGAAATTGTTGGAAAGCGCATATTTAGCTGGGCGAAATATACCCAAGGGTATGATAGCACTTGTGAAATATGCTATGGGTGTCAATTGCCCCAGACTGCAGGCCATGAAATGACTCCTCAGTTACAGAAAGGCGTATTCCAGTAGAATGATAAGAAAAAGTACTTCAATAAAAGCTGTTATTAATTATGGAACAGAGTGATGAACCTTGATGGCAGTGACACTGCCTCTGAAGACCATCTGCTGGGAGACTTGTAGGTTTCCTCATGCAATTGATTGACCACAGAGAGGACAGGCTGTTGGGCTAGATGGGCCAGGGCTTCAGTCCAGCAGACACTGCTTATGTTCTTATGTTCCACTCATTGGATGAGGCAGGATAGATGCTTTCGCCTGGATTCCTGCATTGAGCAGGAGGTTGGACTTAATGGTCTGCCACAATGGCATCTGCATCCTCTTGGATTCTATGACCATGAGTGAATTTTAGCCTAGATTCCCTCAGTTTTAGAGTAACAATCCACTCATGCAGTATTGCTTTATTATTTAACATGAAAGGTACATATGGAGATGAATTCTATCAGTCTGTAAGAATGGACGATAGGAAATGCAATATGTTACATGGAATGCTCCTCTCCACCAGCCACTGTATTGGAAACCTCTTCCAAAACATTCAGTCCTATTCCTTCATTTTCTGCTTCCCCTCAAAAGAGGCACCAATTTTCCACGTTTAAGGAAAGAAAGCTTAAAGAAACCTTTTCGATGGGCCATTTTTAGTCCTTAATTTGCAGATCTTTATTTCACATTTCTTTGAGACAATCTAGTCATTTTTGATTATAAAATGCATTGGGAAAGTTTTTCCTTAAAAGCCAATGTTTAAAACAAATAGCTTTTACTGTATTCACACTTGGTGAAACAGCTTTCGTCAAAAGGTCAGTCTAAACATTTGTTAACAGTTTGTACATGAACTATAGTCATTTTGATTTTACATTAGTTTAACATTTTTCTATCTATGAGCCATTTGATCTATTGTCTTCTGGTAGACTTTTAAGGAAGACAGCCATGTTGGTCAATGTTAACAAAAATCAGGAGTCTGCTGTTTTCGGCTTCGTGCTTCTAGGAGCAATGTGTGATCGCAGCTGTTTCTTCCTATGAACTGCCAGTGGGGGTGTGAACTGATTGGGTGGGAGCTTGGCTGTGTTCTGATTGGGTGGAGGTGTGTTCTGATTGGTTGGGGGCTTGGCTGTGCTCTGATTGGATGGGAGGCTTGGCTGTGCTCTGATTGGATGGGGGTGTGTTCTGTTTGGGTGGGGGCTTGGTTGTGCTCGGGTTAGTCTGAGTTGCAGAGGGACCTGAGATGGCGAGCTGTGTTGCTGCTGTTTGGCTTCATATCCCTCTTCATCCAAGTACCAATCAAAGAAGCCTTGACAGCTATCCAAAACAAATACTGTATAACCCCCCCAAGCACATCCTAGATCTGACCAACCACTGCCTCTCCAACACATACTTCATCCATAATGGACTAAAATACAAACAAATAGAAGGAGCACCCATGGGATCACCCCTCTCACCTGTCATTGCAAACCTCTACACGGAACACTTTGAAACCCAAGCTCTAGAAAAATCTGATCACAAACCCAAACTCTGGCTCAGATACGTAGATGACACCTTCATAATCTGGCCACATGGGAAAGAAAAACTGAATAACTTCCTCCCACACCTCAACAGCCTACACCTCAAAATACAGTTCACCATGGAAACAGAAGCTAACAACTAACTTCCTTTCCTGGATGTCTTAGTCTACAAGAAATCCAATGGCTCCCTAGGACACACCATCTACCAGAAGAAAACACACACAAACCGCTATCTGCACGCACTCTCACACCACCACCCAGCACAGATCAACTCCGCAGCCAAGACACTCATCTCCAGAACAAAATGCTTAGCTGACGAACAACACCTAAAAACCGAACTACACACTCTCACTAACGTACTAACATCCAATGGATTCCAAAGAAATAAGATTACCAACCTAATCCAAAAAGTAACCCCCACTAAAATCCAAGACAGAGAACAAGAAAACGGCAAAGCCCTCCTCCCATACATAAAAGGCACCACAGACAGAATCAGCAAGATCCTCCACAAACACAACATCAAGACAGCATTCTGCACAAACCGAAAAATATCCACCATTCTAAGAAACCCCAAGACAAAACTGAGTTAGAAAATCAAGGAGTATATGAAATCCCATGCACCGCCTGCCCACCACATACATCGGACAAACCAACAGAAGAATAAGTGCACACATTGAAGAACACAAGAACTCAGTCAGAAAAGAGGAACCAACTTCTTCCCTGGTCCAACACCTTAAAGCCACAGGACATGAAATTGACTTTAAAAAGATCAGAACTATCGCCAAAACTGAACACTTTAACAACAGAATAATCAGAGAAGCCATTGATATAGAAAAACGCCCATACAGCCTGAATAAACGAGATGATACCTCCTGCCTACCAGCCATTTGGAAACCCACCCTTATTGACAAATGGGTCCCTAAAACAAAAAATGACGCCAGACTCACACTCACGAAAACCACACAGGATGTCACCACCACACATCCACGCAAAAAGCAAACCCAAACCCACACCGATGATGAGGCATGACCACAAACCAGAAGCCAGACCACAGCTGCATCATTAGCCACTTTAAACCCCTCCAATCCATACATGAAGCAAACTGACACCCACCATGAAGATGTGGCACGGCCACGAACGCGAAGCCAAACAGCAGCAACGCAGCTCGCCAGCTCGGGTCCCCCTGCAACTCAGACTAACCCGAGCACAACCAAGCCCCCACCCAAACAGAACACACCCCCAGGCATATATGTCTTCGGCTTCGTGCTTCTAGGAGCAATGTGTGTGATCGCAGCTGTTTCTTCCTTTTAACTGCCAGTGGGGGTGTGAACTGATTGGGTGGGAGCTTGGCTGTGTTCTGATTGGGTGGAGGTGTGTTCTGATTGGTTGGGGGTTTGGCTGTGCTCTGATTGGATGGGGGGTTGGCTGTGCTCTGATTGGATGAGTGTGTGTTCTGTTTATTTTTTTTTTATTTTTATTTTTGAATTTGTATACTGCCCTTCTCCCTGAGGACTCAGGGCGGTGAACAGCCAAATAAAAACATCAAATACAAATATTAAAACACAGTTAAAATATATATATATAAATTTGGCCCCATTAGTTAAAATGATAAACAAACAAAACAATTAAAAAAAACCTTAAAAAGAAATTAAGCCAGCCCGGCTTGTTGAAAAAAGAAAGTTTTAAGGGCACGGCGGAAGGCACTGAGGTCATGGATTCTCCTTATCTCAGGGGGCAACTGATTCCAGAGGGTGGGTGACCCCACAGAGAAGGCCCTCCCCCTGGGGGTCACCAGCCTGCATTGTTTGGCTGATGGCACCCCGAGGAGGCCCTCTCTGTGGGAGCGCACGGGTCGGTGGGAGGTCGTCGGTGGCAGTAGGCGGTCTCGAAGATAGCTAGGCCCTATGCCATGGAGCAATTTAAAGGTGATAACCAACACCTTGAAGCGCACCCGGAAGACCACTGGGAGCCAGTGCAGTTCACGCAGGAGCGGTGTTACATGGGAGCGCCACGCTGCTCCCGTCAGGTGGGGGCTTGGTTGTGCTCGGGTAGCAGGGGGATTTGAGCTGGTGAGCTGTGTTGCTGTTGTTTGGCTTCGTGTTCGTGGCCGTGCTACCTCTTCATGGTGGGTGTCAGTCTGCTTCATGTATGGATTGGAGGGGTTTAAAGGGGCTAATGATGCAGCTGTGGTCTGGCTTCTGGTCTGTGGTCGTGCCTCATCATCAGTGTGGGTTTGAGTCTGCTTTCTGCGTGGATGTGTGGTGGTTACATCCTGTGTGGCTCTCGTGAGTGTGGGTCTGGTGTCATTCTTTGTGTTAGGGACTCGTTTGTCAATAAGGGTGGGTTTCCAAATGGCTGGTAGGTGGGAGGTATCATCTCGTTTATTCATGCTGTGTGGACGTTTTTCTATCTCGATGGCTTCTCTGATTATTCTGTTGTTAAAGTGTTCAGTTTTGGCGATAGTTCTGGTCTTTTTAAAGTCAATATCATGTCCTGTAGCTTTGAGGTGTTGGACCAGGGAAGAAGTTGGTTCCTCTTTTCTGACTGAGTTCTTGTGTTCTTCAATGTGTGCACTTATTCTTCTGTTGGTTTGTCCGATGTATGTGGTAGGGCAGGCGGTGCATGGGATTTCATATACTCCTTGATTTTCTAACTCAATTTTGTCTTTGGGGTTTCTTAGGATGGTGGATATTTTTCGGTTTGTGCAGAATGCTGTCTTGATGTTGTGTTTGTGGAGGATCTTGCTGATTCTGTCTGTGGTGCCTTTTATGTATGGGAGGAGGGCTTTGCCGTTTTTTTGTTCTCTGTCTTGGATTTTAGTGGGGGTTTCTTTTGGATTAGGTTGGTAATCTTATTTCTTTGGAATCCATTGGATGTTAGTACGTTAGTGAGAGTGTGTAGTTCGGTTTTTAGGTGTTGTTCGTCAGCTAAGCGTTTTGTTCTGGAGATGAGTGTCTTGGCTACAGAGTTGATCTGTGCTGGGTGGTGGTGTGAGAGTGCGTGCAGATAGCAGTTTGTGTGTGTTTTCTTCTGGTAGATGGTGTGTCCTAGGGAGCCATTGGATTTTTTGTAGACTAAGACATCCAGAAAGGGAAGTTGGTTCTTCACTTCTGTTTCCATGGTAAACTGTATTTTGGGGTGTAGGCTGTTGAGGTGTGTGAGGAAGTTGTCCAGTTTTTCTTTCCCATGTGGCCAGATTATGAAGGTGTCATCTACGTATCTGAGCCAGAGTTTGGGTTTGTGATCAGATTTTTCTAGAGCTTGGGTTTCAAAGTGTTCCATGTAGAGGTTAGCAATGACAGGTGAGAGGGGTGATCCCATGGGTGCTCCTTCTATTTGTTTGTATTTTTGTCCGTTATAGATGAAGTATGTGTTGGATAGGCAGTGATTGGTCAGATCTAGGATGTGCTTGGGGGTGTTATATATATTGGGGGGGTTAATATATATTCAGGATGATTGGTCCCTAACCTAGTCTTACAGGTCTTTCAATCGCTTATTACTTTAAACTCATCACCACTGTAACTGAATCTATCCACCCTGCTGCTGGTTGTCATCTTCTCTTTTCTTCCACTTTTATCAAAGAGCTAGGTCTTCACATAATGTATTCGAAGTAGGATAATTTGTGCCTGGTCATTTGTACCATGTGTGAGAATTCTGGACTGATTTGTTTGATTATCCATTTGTTTGCTTCCTTGGCTGTCCATCATATTCTCAAGAGTCTTCTCTAACAACAAAGTTCAAAAATGTCAATATTCTTCCTACAGTGTTTCTTCAAAGTCTAGTATTCCATCAGGTGTTTCCTTATCTAATCAATCCCTTTTTAAAAGGGAAAAATATACTATATGTTTATTTTTAATATTTATCTTTTTAATATTCACCCATGTCATCGTGTTTTTTGAAGTGGGGGGACGGGAGGGAGCCTCTAGCATAGTATGCATTCTCTAGCATGTTCAAAACTAGCATTATATTCAAAGCAGATTTTAAGATGCCAGAATGGCATTGTTTCTTTTCCTTTTATCTTCTGGTCCACACCTCCATCATTCGATGGCCAGAGAAGTTCTCTTGCCCTTTTGCCCCATTTCTCCCACCAAGAAAGTTCAACGAAATTCTTGCACTTATTTAGTTACATGGTGGCCCATAAATGTGTGTACAGTCCTGTCTTTCTTTGTCTAATTATCTCTCTAACCAACTGTAGCCTTCCAAGTTTCCCATACTGCAACCGAATTTAATCCTGCATCATATTGGCTGTACCTGTTCTGAGTGGAAAGTCAGGGTGATTTCAGAGTTATAGAAAAAATGTGTGACAGAAGCCAGAGTCACCAACTGTAGCATCGTCTGGCATATCCAGCAATAAACACATTATTTAAAAAAAAGAAAAAGAAATAAGCATTCTTAAGAATCTATGGATTGAAGAAACTGTGAGGCAGATTTGTAGAGCAGATTTGGGAAGGGAAAGAAAAAGTGAGATAGAAAACTTTGTTGAGCAAGCTAAAGTCCACTCTTGGAATACTGGATATAGTCCCCAATGTAATATATAATATATAATTACCAGTTGTTAACCAAGGCATAGATGAAATGGATTTGCATTCCTAATTAGAGTCACAACAATGTAGTGGATATCCTTGCTCTGCTGCTGTAATTTGCAATTAGAAATTATATGCTGCCTTTAATTTAAAAATACAGTTCCTCCTTGAATCTCATCCCAGAGGTTGAGAGCATTTTTGGTTTAATCCAGCTTCCTTTGAAATCCACAAATGGAGGAACATGTAATCAGCTGCTAAAGTTGATATGCTATAGAAGGAAGGGCAAAGTATAAGAATACAATAGCGTTCTTGTTACTTGTTGCATGATCTAAATCAGACCTGCACAATTTGTAGAGGAAAAAGGGCCAAACTGATTAAATTAATTAAATTAAAAATAATGGTGGGCCACAAAGGACTAGCTGGGGTATTGATCAGCTGTTCAGCAGCTGGTAGAGCAGCAGCAGCAGCAGCAGCAGCAGCAGCAATGGAGCTGGCAGTGTTGGTGAGGCCTGGAGGCATTGGAGACACTTGGCATTAGTCAGTAGATCCTTCCTGATGGCAGTGATGTTTAGTTGTGGTGAATTTATTGAGTTTTTAAAAAAATGCTGGCAAGCAAGCACGAAGCTTGCTTGGCAAGCCACATATGGCCCATGGACCATATGGTGTGCAGACCTGATCTAAACCAGAAAAGTTGCTTCTTATCTTCAAAGAAAGAAGCCCAGATTGAAAGTTACGTTGAGGAGGACAGCAACAGAACTCGGCACTAAAAATAGTTGTGGAATTTTTGCTCCTACCCTTTCATTGGATTATTTTGCTATTTTTCATCCATGCTAAAATGAAGTAAACTTAACCATGGTAATAATATTCACTATTCTAGGATATCATAAACGATTGGGTTCTAGATGTATTTATTTATTTAGAATATGGTGATATTACATAAACCAGGAGACTATAGAGTTCATACAAAGTACCATATTTTTCAGAGTATAAGACCCTCCGGACTATAAGACGCACCTACCTTTTTTGGTGAGGAAAACAAGAAAAAGAAATCTGCTTCTGCCTCTGCCTCCCAGCAATTTTGCCTCATTGCAGCAAACAGCAAATAGCCTGCTTTACTTTCATTTTCGTTTTCAGCAGAGCTTGATTAGCACAACGGAAAAAAAAAATCTGCTCCCAGCAATTTACCTTCTTGCAGCAAGCAGCAGAGGCCCGCACAAAACAGCTGAGAGTCGGGAGGCCGATCCAAGGGACAATCAACTGGTGCTAATTAGGCTGTGCTGAAGCTGAAATGGGATGTTTCTTCTTGCTGCTTGCTGCAAGGAGGTAAATTGCTGGGAGGCAGAGGCCAAAGGGTGGGGGCCAGTGGGTGGGTGGGGCTACATTCGGTGTATAAGACGCATCTAAATTTTCACCCCCTTTTAGGGGGGGAAAAAGTGCGTCTTATACTCCGAAAAATATGGTAGTTGTTGATGAATTTTAGTCCATCCAGTTCATGCTTGTGCACAATCCAGAGTGCACCACAGAGGATGAACCAGCTACATACTCAGAAGGCTTGACGGCATTCTGCAGCAGCATCCAGGGCTTTAATGCTCATTTTGTTGTTAGCTCCGAAGTCGTGTCTGACCCATCATGACCCCATGGACAATGTTCCTCCAGGCCTTCCTTTCCTCTACCATCCTCCAGAGACCATTTAAGGTCATGCTGACTGCTTCAGTGACTCCATGTAGCCACCTCATTCTCTATCGTCCCTTTCTTCTTTTGCCCTCAATCATTCCCAACATTAGGCTCTTCTCCAGTGACTCCTTCCTTCCTTCTCATTAAGTGATGCTCATAGAGAATGTATTTATTTAAAAAAAAAACACATTAATTTTAAAATATAAAAATTAAGATGTGAAGCTTGGCTATCTGCAAAACAGAACAAAATAAAATATCATAAGGGGTTCAGCAACTCAGGAAATATTTATTTCAGAGCCAGTTTGATCTAGCAGTTAAGGTACCAGCTAAGAAACTGGGAATCTAGTCCCACCTTAGGCCCAAAATCAGCTGGGTGACTTTGGGCCAATCACTGTCTCTCAGCCCTAGGAAGGAGAGAAGGGCAAATCACTTCTGAAAAACTTTACAAAGAAAACTACAGAGAGACTTATCCCTGCAGTCCCCAAGAATCAGACACGATTGAACAGAAAAAAATAAATTTAAGTCAGCATAGCACAGCAAATACGAAGACCAAATACAAAACCCAGGAACTTTTTTGATTGAAAAGTCTATGTGGGTTAGGTTCGTGGTGTATTTCCATCAGTATAGTTGGAAAAATAAATTAAGCTAATATAGATTTTATAATGGAAATGGAGTGCTGAGAATTAAATCCTGTTTTGCTTAAAGGCTGTTCTGATGAGTCTCATTTTCTGGAGTAGATATAACTAGAATTGGGGTTAACCCAAAGGTCAATTAAAGCTCTTTTAACTAGACAGCCAATATTGAGTTGTTTTCCTCAAATAATTTTAGATTATGAAAATGCTCTTTAGAAAAGCTTTGTTGACATAGAACAGATTGAACTCACTTCGTTGGTTATATATCCTAATTTTTACATAGATGTTGACCCTAACCTTTAATAGCTTTAACCTTTATGCTTTTGGCCATCTCAGTTTCTAACAGCAATATATCTCATTTCAAAAATAAAAAAATAAAAATAACTCAAGTATGTTATCCAACTTGAGAGACCTTTTGTCAAAAATGGGACTAGAAAATTCTTATATTAATAAGTATAGTTTAATAATGAGTGACAATTTAAAGTTTGCACATCAATAGATAGTTTCAATATCAAACAACATTTTTGGACTAGAGTCGCTTTTAATGACTACGGTTCACATATAGTACAGCTAAGTTCAACCTGATTCTGAAGCAATAACTACAGCCGAACTTCTTCGGATGGAATAATTATCTCTTGGTGTGAGATGCTTCTGGTGAACAAACTACGGACAACAGCATGACCAAGTAGCAAGAATGATGCATTGGAAGATCTGGAAGAAATATCATTTGCCTGCAAGGAAGAACTGGTGGGACCACAAAAGACAGAATAATAGAAATAAGAAGAAGCTAAAAAAATCTGGGACTTAAGGGTACAAACAGACAAGCACCTATCACATAACACCCCAGACTTAATAACTGTCAATAAGAAAGACAAAAAAGTCTGGATACAGGGGTGGGTTCTACTTACCTTTACTACTGGTTTGCAATGGGGCCACGCACGTGCAGAAGCTTCCTGATGATGTCGGAGTCAGTGGGCGGAGCCTCCCGCCAGTTTTATTACTGGTTCTTGCGAACTGGTCCTAACTGGGGGCAACCCACCATTGTCTGGATAGTGGATGTAGTAGTGCTTGGAGACAGCAGAATAGAACTGGAGAAGATTGCATAATACAAAGTCCTGCAAATAGAAATAGAATGATTGTGGCAAAAGAAAGCAGAGGTAGCACCAATAGTAACAGGTGACTTGGATGCAATCTCAAAACATCTGGAGCATCACTTGAACACCATTGTCATGGACAAAAATCATCAACTGCAAAATAACAGCTTTACTAGTGACGATATCTTTAACATCATCAAACAACACCTGCCTATCCCAGGTCCTTGGGAAGGACTCAATAGGTGGATTAAAAAGACCAAATCCAGTCTAAACATCTGGTTAACTGTGCAGCAAAGCATAATAATATGAGTTTTTGGGAAGAATTTGATGCATGTGAAGGCCAATGCCAGCCAAAGAACTGGCAGCTGTGTCTTCACTTTGTTGTGAATAGACAATAATGCCTGAAGTGTGGATAAAAGTTTCCACTGTGGGTCGTCGCTAGACGGTCTCCTCAAGACCGCCAGCCCCGCCGTCCGTAAGAGCCGCCTCTACAGCTGAGAGGCGGCTTGAAAAACTTCGAGTTCCGCAGGAACCATGGGGAGAGCTGGCGAGAGCAGGTTGAGCCCCTGTGGAGTCCCCATATTGCCTTTTTAGCTTCTGGGGAGGAAGCAGGATGAGGCTCCCTACCCAGCTCGCTGAGGCTCCGGACTTCGGGGACAACTCTGCATCCAGCAGAGCCAGACGACGCGACCAACTTTATCAGCGAAAATAAAGAGAATTATCAAAATAAACAGGGTGGAATCTGGACCTGAAATTTAAAACTGCAAGTATTTGTACTAGCCCTGTGATTGAATCTAAAGAATGGAGAAAGAGTGAAAGTTTGTTAAAATGGCGTCCGGCTTCAGCGGTAGGAAAAGCTGAAAGCGAAAGTGGATTTGCATGATTGTTTCAATACGCTACAAAGTACTTAAAGTAACAGCGCTGGCTAGAAGAAAACGGAAAAGTCTTTTTTAAAGATATCTTGATCTATTCCTTCTCCCTTAATTGATTAAAGTTGGGGAAATTCTTGAGAGGACTTTGGTGGTGAAAAGGGAGGGAAGACTTCCCTTTTTTAGAAAAAGTTAGACTACATGGTAGAATGGCTTCAAAGCAAACAAAGCCAGACACTAAAGCTGGGGGGGGGGGGCTCCCCCACTCATAAGTTATAAGAGCAGCCTTTCAGCCAGATAAAGGAGACTGGTTTTGAAGATTTGAAAGAATTTATTGTTGCGGCTTTGATGAAACAAGATGAAATTATGGATCAGAAGTTTAAGAAATCTCAACAGGAAATTAAGGAGCTGGTTCAAGAAAAGTGTGACAAGGTGAAGCAAGATATACTGACAGTTTTGACTGGCTTCTCAGAAATAGTGGTCCAGATTGATAAAAAAGTGGAAGAACTTAGTTTAGAAGTAGAATTCAAAATGAAGGAAGCTGATTATAAAATTTCTAATGTGGACAATAAAATGCAAAGGATTGAAAATGAAGTGACAATGATGCAGTTTAGATTTATGGAGTTTGCTGTAAGACTCAGAGGAATAAAGGAGAATAATAGAGAAGATCTGAGAAGGGTCTGTGCTGATGCTCTTGCTGTTATGCTAAAGATTGATCCTGAGGAGATTTTTTGCAAAATTGACAAGGTCTATAGAATGAATTCTTGGGTGGCAAGACAAAGACAACTGCCCAGAGATGTGGTGATCTACTTTACAGACAGAAGAATAAGAAATGACATACTACAAAAGTCTTTTGTTTCTACTATCCAAGTGGATGGAAGGCAGATTGGGACTTACAAAGAGTTGCCGCCTAAGATGCTAAAAGACAGAAAAGACTTTGGATTTTTGGTGACTGAATTAAAGAAACAACAAATTCCATTTAGATGGGATGCTCCAGTTGGCATAATATTGAGGTATCAAGGAGAGAGATATCGACTAAATACTGTTGAAAAAGCGGAAGAATTTTACCTCAATGTTTTAAAAATTGGCCCAACATCTCCATGTACATCTTCAATGTTAGGAATACAGAAGGGTGATAAAGAAAAGCAATTTGAACAAGAGAATGAACTGCAGTGGAAGCAGATGGAGATGGAGGCAATGGAAATACAAGGAGCCACAGGGGGCTATAAAGCTAAAGACCAGCGGAGATCTAAGCCACCATACAAGAAGGGAGTCAAGGGTAAAATATAAAAACTTGAAGCCATGGGAGGAGTCAAGCTGAATACAAGGGGGTAAAATACCCCCTTAAGAGGAAGCAGGTTCAACAAAATCAGAAAATTTTAGACTAATATCTCTCTTGAATATGGATCATAAAATTTTTGCAAAATTATTAGCCAACAGATTTATGCCAGTTATCTAAGAGGTGACTCATTATGACTAAGCAGGACTTATAGAAGGCAGATATATGAAAGATAAGGTGAGGCAAATTACAGATTTATTGGACTATTTTGAGAGGAATAAACAGATCCCTGCAGTGCTGGTGTTTTTGGATGCGGAGAAGGCCTGTGATTGAGTGAATTGAAACTTTCTATTACAAACTTTGTGAAAGATGGACTATGAGTGCGTTGAAGGGAATAGTTATAAGGCAAGAGGAATACAGAACAAAGGCACTTGCAGACGATCTGGTTGTTACCCTAACACGATTGATGGAATTAACAATTCAGATGAAAGACATTATAGAAGAAAAAACAAAGATGACCATTGTGGTTGGATTTTGATTATATCATATGGAATATAAATATAAAGTCACTCGGGGGGTTTTTATATATAGAAGTATTTTTCAATGATGGGGGCAGATGGTAATTAAAGACATTAAATATACTGTTGGAAGAAGGGATTAATCTGAGGTGATCGTTTGGATGTTACTATTATCATATATACCTGCAAGAAAGTGAAGGTTTTTTTGGATAAAAATTTGGGGGTTATGTAAAATGTTTTGAGGAAAAAACTCCAATTTTCTCCTCAATTGTTTTTATTGGGTATAGTTAAGGTTTTTTTACTGGGTGAAATAAAATTGATATTGTATATGGTGATAGCAGCCAGGTTATTGATTAGTTAATATTGGGAAAGGGATGTTATGTTTACTATCGAAGACTCTGAAGGTGGCCAGTTTTTTGGCGAAGATTTCAGCATATTTAAAAGACCGGACCCAAGAGATTTATGTACGGGAGTGGAGAAATGGATGGATCATGCAGAATAAATATTAAATCAGGAAGTACCAGATAACTTTTAGCTGAATGTTGTGTAGAAATATATAGTATATATGGGGTAGAATAGTTGTATGTTAGGAAGAAATGTATAGTACACAGGGGGTAGAGTAGATGGGAGGTAAAGTATTATATAATGTGATTTGGATTTGGATTTCACCCTGGGGAAGTCGTGGGGGTAGGGGAGGGTAAGGGAGGGTTAGGGAGAGAAAGGGGGGGGAGGGGAAAAATTTGTATTTGTAAAACTTTTTCAATAAAAAAAAAAGAAAAAAAAATAAAAGAAAAAAAGAAAAAAAATTAAAAAAACAATAAGCAAAAAAAAAAAATGCCTGAAGTGTGCATGTGTGTGTGTGTGTGTGTACACACACACACACACACACACACATTTATAAAAAATAGGTGCAAAAATATAATTTCCTGCTTTTTTTGAAAAAAAAAAAATGCAAACATGTAAATGTGACACTATAATATTTGGAGCATATATTTTTATCTCCCACAACAATCTTTTTCTCTGTGTGTGTCTTTATCCGTAGACTAGGAAAGGATTAAAGAGGTTTTATAGATTGTGACCCTCTCTAAATATGTCATAATTAAGAGCTGCTTAATAACGTCTCACGAAAGCACACACACAAAAAATCAAGATAAATGTGAAGATCTATTTTCTTTTTTAAAAAAACATCAAAGCTATAGCAAGTACCTTACTGGAGTTACAGCACAATCATGACCCTAACAAAGAGGACAATTTAGTATTCTGCTACTTATAAATAATTTCTTTACCAAAAAAAAATAGTATTTCATTTTCTCTCTTTTGAGGCAACAGAGAGAAGGGAGAAAAAGTCCAGTCTAACATGTTTGATAATTTGTGGTCAGGATAGAAATATATAATATAAATGGTACAAATTTCAATCAGTATTTATTTCTGCCCTCACTGCATGCTCAAGAAGTAGAGGAGGAACCTGCCGTGGCTGCAAAAACTAGGTCTGAATTTCCCAGTGGGAATAATGAGCAAGGGAAAGAATGAATCTGAGAGAGGAGAATGCTGTTGCATTAAGCTCCATCACAATGGGGGGTAAACTTCAACCATTTATAAAAGGTAAAGGCTGGCAGAACTCAAGGATCTCAGCACTCCACACACCGCAGGTGTGATTTATGAGTCAAGGGACCAGCTATAAATCAAATCTTTTTGTTTTAAATGGTCCTGTTTTGATGCAGTAGATCAATTTACATGCAGGGACAATGATGAAAAATGCAGTGTGCTGAATCCGGAAAGTCGTAAGGAATCTTATTTAGAATTGGTGGTAAATTTTCGCAGGGCACGTTTTTGAGAAACACATTATAATGAAGGCCCGTTTTAGCTCAGCTGCGGGCATACCTGTGGGAAAATAAGTTCCACTGAAATAGAGGGGGTTGACACCAATGTAAAAGTGAACAAGGTTGCTGTTTGATGTGCTTTGGACTGCTGGGGTATCTCTGCCATGATCTTGTGCCAGCACACTGAAAATAGGTAAGCCTTTTAGGCAATGTCATTGGAGTTTGTTGGAAGAAATATAATTCTGGGTTCAGTTCTAAGTGGGGAAAAGACACTGGATTCATGGAAGTTGCTTAGAAAGAAGGTTTATTGATGAACAGGATCACATACCTTGGAGATCTTGGGTGAAAAATGGGGAGAGATACTGAGAGTCCCGCGGTTTTATACCTTCTCTGACTTTCAACTTCTTGGGGCACAGGAAGAGTATCCTGATTGGTTGCTGTCAGAGATCATAGCTAGCTTTTTAGGTTGTCTGTGTTAAATTTGGTTGAATCTTGCTGGGTGATGCAATGAAGGGCAATTAAATGGCTCTGCCTGAAGGAGGTAGATCTTTGTTATGTAGAATAGACTGGCCCAGGCCTTAATGGCCAATTAACAAAGGTGGGGGGTGGGCTGAGTTTCTGTCTCCCTTTTAGGGGAAATATTCTGTCCTTTTAATATTTCCCAAAATATTTCATTTTCTAGGAGAGGGGTGGGTTTTAACTTCCTACAAGTTCTTATAGACTTGGGTTATTATTATTATTGTTGTTGTTAATATTATTAATATTATTATTAATATTATTATTATTCACACAGTCAGACAGATGTTCAGACTGAGTGTGGCATTTTTTCTACCTATCAAGTCTTTACCAAGGACCTGGGATAGACAGATCTGGATGCTTGACGGTGTTACAGATATCGTCGCAGGATGGAAGCTGTCCCAAGTAAAGCCGCCTTCTGCAATTGACTGATGGCGTATTATTATTATTATTATTGGTTTCCAGGTACAGAAAAAGTTGTTAATCCCTGAACAATTTGATTGACAGTTATTCTATGATAAAGAGGATGTCTTGCAAGGGAACAGTGGTGGATAGTAGAGGAACACCTAGATCATCTCAATTGAAAACTTGATTGTAGACCAAGGACTTCATCCAATGGGATGGGCTTCTAAATTAAGATTAGAATGCAAGAGGAAAATCCCAGAATGATGTTTAATGGGTCTGTTCTTAGGTACTGTTGCATACATTACTATTACTATTGTTTATTTTTTATTTATTTATCTCCTCCCCTCTACTACTCAGCTTGTGGTTCGAGGCGACACGGAGCAGATTACAGCATAATAAAACCTATGGAAGTAGAAACAATTATAAATATAAAAACAGATTCAAATTAAAAGAGATTTTTTTTAAAAAAAAACCATGAGTTTGGAGCGGAGAGATGCTAGTGGCTTCTCTGTTCCTGCACCAGCCATCTCTAGCCAAGAGCTTTTCCTTCAGGGGCCCAGGCCATTGTTAAATGTTGGGCTATGCTTCGTGACACTGCAGGCAAAGCTTGCATCACAATGCTGTGGCACTGCTTTTGTCATTGTGATGAAAGCATGAAATCCTGCAGATGCTTCTGGCTTCTGCTAAATATACCCTTCGGCTATCTGGCACACAAACAAGCCCTTACACACACACACACACAATCAAAAGCAGCAACTAGAAACACTACTTACAGTAGACTATCTTACAAAGGTGACACAGGAAGGCGATGAAAGACTATGCTTTTCAGGGGCAGCCTCCATATTTTAGAATAGTCTCTTTAGAAATTAGGCTGCCTCCTGTTATTGTTAGCCTTCCAGAGGCTATTAAATAGTATTGCTCCAAAGGAATCTGGAAGGACTGAAGTGATCACCATTTTCCTATTATCCTATCCTATTCTGTATTTTTACAATGTTATTACAGTTTATGCTGCAAAACAGATTTCTCAAACGGTGTTTCATAGAACTCTAAAGTTCCATGTGAATTTGATGGGGTTCCATGAGAGATGAAGGAGAACCTCTTTGAAAAAAAAATAAACAAAAAAAAAATGTTATGCAAATCTGGCCAATTTTCTATCACTAGAGTTTGATCAAGGATTTTATGAATCTTTTACCCCCAAATTAATAGGTTCTGCAATTTCAAAAAAGTTTGCTAAACCCTGCTATGAATCACTGTGAATATTTTTTTTTGAATCTGGAATTATTTAAGCACAATAAATTAAGTAAAATATGCAAAAAATTAAAAGTCACAGAGAATCCAAAAGTTCTCCTCCATCATGATCTCTCTCTCTCTCTCCCTCCCTCCCTCCCCCCTCTCATCAATGAGTTGAAATCAAGAGATATAAGGGGGAATTTGAGGGGAGGCATGGACCGTGAACAGGACAATGAGAGAGATGCTGGAGGGAATATTTATCTTCTATTCCATCTAAGTAAAGAAAGAAATCCAGCAATAGTCTCTTTGTAAAGAGAGCAGAGCTGAGCTTAAACCTGCCCCCTTTCACACTCTATAAGCAATATGACCATCTACTACTATAAGCAATATGACCACTCTATAAGCAATATGACCATCTACTATCCAAGAAAGCTCAGTGCTCAGGCAAGAACCCCCAAAACTCAAAACTCTTAAATTGTGTGGCAAGGCCTTTGCAGGAGATGGAAGCTACCACCATCCATAGCCACTATAAGTGGGAAAGGGCACAGTGTGAATGAGGTGGGGCTACTTCAGTCTTTCCTGTTTTCCGTAATACAAGTGAATGGAATACAAGTTCCTGTAGACAACTAGAGTATGCTCAGGACTGTCTTCACTGCAGCTTCCCCATCAATGCTATTCTTTTCTTATGCAGTTAATGTAATTTGTCTTCTCTCAGTTCATCCTGGATTGTTTTATATACAGTATAGTCTTAAGGAAGAGATGCTGATGATGTCCCACTCCTTTATTCTTCTCCATCTGATCTTCTCAGAATAACAGAATTGGAAGGAACCTTGGAGGTCTTCTAGTCCAACCCCCTGCTCAAGAACTCAAAGGTGCCTCTAACTTGATGTGGCCAGCAGACTTTCTAATAAGATCACATTCTCAACTAGGCTCTAAGGGACAATAAGACTTTAGGGGAAGCCTGGATATTTTCCTAGCTTTCTTGTTGCGTTTGCTAAAGGAATCACAGTTCTGCACAGAGGTAGCCTTCCTGCTTGACTGCTTCAATTAAAAATAAGCTAATAGAAATCAAAAGCTGGAAGCCATGAATTTTCTAAAAACATACTCAGAGCTGCTTGATCCTGTGCCTTTTAAGTTTACTTTCAAATTTAAAGCATACCTGCTAACAATGTTTTGCTTTGTTCTATGAAAATGCTGGAGTTGCACTATTTAGGAGTCTAATCAATTTTTGACTCACATATGGTAGCACAATGATATGGGGAATCCTAGTTCGATTTCAGTTTAAAACAACTTGCCTAAATTGATTTCTCCAAATGCATAGACATCAGCTCCCAGAATTCCCTAGGTAGCATGCCATGGCCACCAATTAGAATTCTGGAATTGAAGTACATTCATTTGAAGAACATCTAGAGTGGGAAATGTTGATTTACAAGATCACAGAAAGCCAAAACTCAAGAAACCAGATTATGGCTTAAGAGAATGTAAGAATACAACTACTGTTAGAGACTAAAACCTAACAACTATTAAAATCTAATAACTACAAAACTTTAGAAAGAAAAGAGCAACAAAGATTACTAGGGGACTGGAGGGTAAACCATACGATGAATGGTTGCAGGAACTAGGTATGTCTAGTCTAACAAAGAGAAGGACTGGGGCAGTGGTGAAGTGCAATTTTTTTTACTACTGGTTCTGTGGGTGTGGCTTGGTGGGCATGATGTGGCTTGGTGGGCGTGGCTTGGTGGGCATGGCAGGGGAAGGAAACTGCAAAATCTCCATTCCCACCCCACTCTAGGGCCAGCCAGAGGTAGTATTTGCCAGTTCTTTGAACTACTCAAAATTTCCACTACCGGTTCTCCAGAAACTGTCAGAACCTGCTGGATTTCACCCCTGACTAGGGGTGACATTATAGCAGTCTTCCAATAGTTAAGGGGCCGTCACAGAAAGTAGGAGGTTGACCAAAGCATCTGAGGGCAGGACAAGAAGTAGTGGATGGAAGCTTAGAAGGAAAAATCCAGTTTAGAATTAAGGGCAAATTTCCTGTCAATGAGAGTAATTAATCAGTGGAACAGCTTGCCTCTAGAAGTTGTGGGTGCTCCATCTCTTGAGGTTTTTAAGAAAAGTTTGGGTAGCCATGTGTCTGAAATGATGTATAGGATCTCTTGCTTGAGCAAGAATTGAATTCAAAGTCCTCCAAAGTCTCTTCCAACTCTGTTATTCTGTAATTCATATCTGCACAGTGGCCAACAAGAGTCTTCTGTGAAGTCCACAATCAGCATGCAATGGCAGACATTTGCTTTGTCTTTAGGTATCACAGGTAGTAATGGACTGTTTTAAAACAATTTAAACTATCTCCAGTTTTTCTTGTGAGAGAAAATACCACGAAAAATGGAGAAATATTTCTTCAATGTTACGCATAATTTTAAACATTCTCCCTCCTGTTTTTATCTCAAAAAATAAATTAAAATAAATAAAACCTGAAATTTCTGAACTGATTTCCACCTAAAAAAATTTCGCATGATCTAAAAGGAGATTAAGTATAAGAGCAAGGCATTCAGAAACTAATTACAAGAAAAACAATAGAAATATGGCCAAAAGCAAAGAATGCCAGTCCTATCTATGTTTACACACAGCAAAGCAATGGGATTTTCCAGTGACAGCATTATAGGTTTTGATTTCCTTTGGAAGCTTCAAGCCCCTTTGTACTTTTACAATATATGAGCAAGAGCCTACTGGAAACCAACCAAGCATCTCTGAGAATGAGGCACTAGAATGAGGATGGGTCTGATGGCGCAGCAGACTGATAGCATTGTGATTAACACCAGCTGTCTGCAATTACTGTAAATTTGAATCTCACCAGGCTCAAGGTTGACTCAGCCTTCCATCCTTTCTAAGGTAGGTAAATTGAGGACCCAGTTTGTGGGGGCAATAAGCTGACTTTGTATAAATATACAAAAGTATGAAGGCTATTGCTTAACGCATTGTAAGTCGCCCTGAGTCTCCGGAGAAGGGCGGCATATAAATCAAATTTAAAAAAAATGAAATAAATAAATAAATAAACTACCACTAATTCTGCTGCACCAAAAAATCACCTTTATGCCAAGATTTGATACCTGCAGCCAAGTCAAAGCTTCCCTGCCTGACTTTCTCTGACAATTTTCTCTGAACTTATCAATAGACTATTTTCATGTACAGAGAATGAGCTTTCCAGAAAAACAGAGCTATTGCCCTTATGTCTGAAAAAAGGAACAGGAAGATATAGCTCAATTGTGCTGGAGAATTGTTTGTGTCTGTGGCCTTCTATCACTGGAGAAAAAGATTTTGGATGGTCTTGTAGACCTACTTCAGGAGGTAGTCCATTTTTCACATACCAATGAGACCATTTGGGCACAGCTTTTATAATTTATTGTAGCTAGCTTTGGAAAAAACCAGATCATGCCTTGTTCAGTAATGGACTTCTACTGAAAAAAATAAGTTAATTTAATAATCGATTGTGAAACAGCTGCAGCCACATTGGGGCTCCAATTTAGTATCATGGCAGAATAGAGCAATTGATATACTGCTGCCAAAGGCAAGATTTTTAATGGAGAATAAGATCATGGATGGTATATGGTGCATTCCACCCTTATTTTGCCACACCATGTCATCCAATAGGGAGATGACCGCTGCAGCAACTCAGGCCCCACCCTCTATAATGCTTCCTGAGGGTCTGCCACCACCACCTCCTCCTCCTCCTCCTCTTCCTCCTCCTTCTGAATTCTGAATTCTGAATAGTCAAGGAAGACTTAATGGAAGGAATACTCTTGTCAGAAATCCAAAATTAGGCACAAACAAGTAGCACCTTTCCTGTATTTTTAGTTAATCAAATGATTTAAAATGTAGTGTAGACTGAAGCTGAATTTCTAAAGCCAGGAGGCAGAGATCAAATTGTGTGGCTCACATCTTACCAAGTCTCGGCCTGACAGTTCTGAACTTCTGCTTGCTAACGTAGGGCTTGCCAATGCTCATATTTTTCTCCCTGTCTTGAAAAGCTTCCTCTGTTTTATCTTGTTTTGTTTTGTCACAATTCTCTTGCCTTTCAAGCCCCTTTTAGAAGCAGAAATGAAGGGGTTGGACGGAAGCCCTCTCTGTACCGCAAAGCTTGACACTATCGGAGACTGCATCATTGTTTCAGCTGCTGTCCTTTAAGGGTAGGAGATTTTGAGTACCTTCGCAGTACGATCTGAAAGCATCTGCTCAGAATACATACTATATTCTGAAAAGTTTATTTCCTGATAGACAATTGCGTTCTTAAACTGTAGTCTAAATCGGTGCTTTATATTTTAAGCACTGGAACATCTTCCAATATATCGAAATAGTTGATTTCCCCACAATGCGACTTGCTTGCAATGAGTCCAGTTGGTGGTAAGATGTGTAGTTGCTTCACACAGCCAAAAGTAAAGAAAAATCCATCTGCTTGCATCTGAAATCAGCTCTCTAACCTGCTGTTGGTCAAACCCCACCCAGATGGTGCTACTTGAACGTATGTGTTCAAAAGATAATCTGCATTAAAGTTGTGGGTGTCTATTTTTATTTTTCTTCTTAGTTAAAATACCATGCAGGCAACGTCCCCATCCTGCTCTCCTCGGGAATCGTGACAAAATAAAGATTAAAGCACCAGTGGCAGAAATAAAAGCGTTCTTTTGCAAGCAAGCAGATACTAAAGGATCTCAGTAGGCCATTTTATTTTTGAGGGGAGAGAAATGCCGCTCTTTTTTGAATGTCATTCCTCTTGCTTGGAGGACAACAACAACAACAACAACAACAACAACATTGTTTTTAAAACATTATATCTCTTTGCTGGTTTATTTGAGCATTATAGAACTATCTTTTTAAATGCAGTGCATTACATTTTACTTAAACCTAAGGTCCTGTGGTTTGAGCCTACTCACAAGTAGGTGTGTACAACATCGCAATTGAAGCCCATTAACAATGGATGGATTTGTTTTCAAGTAAAGATGTCCATTTCGATTGCAAAACTGCCCCCAAAAGGAGAGGAATATTTTTTTCACTGGATCCAGGTTTAAGTTCAGATAAATATGTGCAATCTAAATTATGAATTAAACCTTGGCTGTTGCAACTACACATAAATTATGGCCATCACAACAAGATAATCCGTTATGAGAACAGGCTGGTGTTTTAAAAGCAAAAAATTAAGCCACTCTCGTCACCTCCTTCCTGCCACTTGGTAGCGTATGGCCTTTAAAATGCTGCCACTCACTTCTACAATTTACCTGTTTAAAAAAAAAAGTGGTTGTATGGTGGGCATTTAGCTAGAAGTGTACACCTAAATGCTGCAGATGGTTTAGTTTTATAAGAGATGAAACTGCATTTGGTGGAACTGATTAAATATAAAAACACCACCATCTGCCATTTATTCTAATATAAAATGGTTTGGGCAGATGCTGACATCTTTCAAGATGATTGATTCATCTCTGACAAGTAAAGATTCTCAGAGGAGTCCAGCTGCCCGCTTCTCGCACAATGCCCGCTTACCGGACTCAGTGCCAAGCCAAGAGGATGGAGCAGGTGAAGGAAGGGCATGTTAATAAAGCAGTGAGCTTTGGACTGTTGTGTGTGCGTGTCTCTGGCATGCGTACCCATCCGGGCACCTTCTTTTTCAGTCCTGGCTCAGGATTTGCCGGGACTATGTATTACCCAAGCAGGAGCCTGTTTTGAGCAGCTCCCCCTTTTTTCCTTTACTTTAAAAACAGTGGTTAGATATTCATCCCTATCCTCTTTCATTCTTTTGGTTAAGTCTGCATCAGGGTTCCATTTAAAAACCTTGCCCCGTTATTTATTAAATATGACATGAGTTGCTTTGTAATAACTTGAGGAACAGATGTAGACATCATTGTTCTTTTTCATTAAAATCAGATCTCCGGCCTCTCTATTGCTGCATGATTTATAGATGACACTATTGTGTAGTTGTACTCTAACTACTGTTGAGTTTATTGGATTACGAATGAAGCTAGTTTATCGTAGTCCACACATTAATAACTTAAACAATAGATTGTTACAATTTTTACTCTGTTTCCTTCAAGGAACTTAATATGGGATGTGCGGCTTTCCCCTACATCATTTCACCTTTAGAATAATCTTGTGGTTTTATTTATTTTTTTTAGATCTGGGGTTGTTTTTTTTTTAGATCTAGACTTTATATTTTCTCCAGGAATGCTAGGGTGTTCACATGATACTCTCATTTTATTTTAAAAAATCCAATAATAACCCTGTGAGGTTAGTTAGCCTAGGAGACTATAACTGGCCCCAATCAAACCAACCATGCTTGCAAATAGACTTGAAAGTGAATCTCCAGGTTCCCTAGCATCATATCTCAACTACTACAATCATATCTTTCTCTGATTAGTTTGGCAAGTTCAGAGTGACTCCAAGACTAGGTCAGGATTTTAATCTGTTCTGATCTCAGAACTTGAGCCATCCTGCCAAAAGGTGTTTCAAAAATTCTTGTTAAAGTTAAAAATGCATGCGAAAGGTGTCTGCATGACAGCATCATGATATAATTCAATACAGTCGTGCAAAATGAAGAGAGTTTTGAGTCCTACAGGAAGGTCAGTGGTGGGTTTCAAAATTTTTTATTACTGATTCTGTGGGTGTGGCTTGGTGGGCGTGGCATGGCTTGGTGGACGTGGCATGGCTTGATGGGTGTGGCTTGATGGGCATGGCAGGAGAAGGATACTGTAAAATCTCCATTCCCTCCCTACTCCAGGGGAAGGTTACTGCAAAACCCCATTTCCTTCCAATCAGCTGGGACTCGGGAGGCAGAGAATAAATGGGGGCGGGGCCGGGGTGAAATCCAGCCAGTTCTGACAGGTTCTGGAGAACCGGTAGCGGAAATTTTGAGTAGTTCGGAGAACAGGCAAATACCACCTGTGGCTCGCCCCAGAGGGGGGTGGGAATGGAGATTTTGCAGTATCCTTTCCCCAGGAGTGGGGAGGGAATGGGGATTTTGCAGTATCTTTCCCCTGCCATGCCCACCAAGCCACACCACACCATGCCCACCAAGCCATGTCCACAGAACCGGTAGTAAAAAAATTTGGATTTCACCTCTGGGTGGGGCCAGCCGGAGATGGTATTTACTGGTTCTCCAAACTACTCAAAATTTCCGCTACTGGTTCTCCAGAACTGGTCAGAACCTGCTGAAACCCCCCTCTGAGGAAGGCCTCTGCAATATTATGCAAATATTATCTTAGGAGACAGGAGGCAGAGCCACAGACTGGACAACTAGCATATCTCTGACCCCACAAGGTGGGTGGAGGTGGTGGGGCAGGCATAGGAAGAATTTCAGATGGCACCCTTCCTAGTTTTCCAGAGTGTGAAAGAAGCAGCAGAAGGGAGCAATATTTTTCAGTCTTGCAAGATCCCATTAATGTAACCTTATTCTAAAGACAAGGTTAGAACCCTCAGTTGTGCTTCTTCTCTGGACTACCTCAGAGAGCTAACAGTCTCTGCTCTGCAGTCATTTTGAAGCACCCGAGTATTCAAATGCTCTACAGCTTACGGTAGTGAAAAATAGCAATAGAAAAAAAAAAAAGCTGAGTCAGCTGCATCCAGCAAAAGGTTATGCCTGTGCATGAAATGGTATTTAATGAAATTCTAATAAGAAGAAATCTTAGCACTACCAAGCAACTACCGGCGACAGTTTCCCTTCTCCTTTACAGGATGTCTGTGGCGAGAATGAAGAAGCAGTGGGAAAAACCCGAAGGTTACAAAGAAAAATGTTTTTGGACCCTCCATAAAATTCTCTAAAGGAGGGTGGGGCAGTGTAAAAATCCACATCTGGGATTATCAAGAGGTTTTCAGTGCCCCTGCAGCATAAAAATAAAGAATCCCTGAGCCACATAAAAGGAACACGAAGGAAAAGAACTGTCATAATAACATTGCTTTTCCTTGCAGCTCTGCTACTGTAAATTCTTTTAATCAGTTCCTCTGTTAATTGGAAGAGCTGTGTGTTGTCTAACAGTCGTGGATTTCATTATGCTTTCTTCAGTAATTATATATTTTAACTACAAAGTATAGTCTAGGAATACCAGACAAAACCCACCTCCACCACCTTCTCTGGGTACAGTTGAAGTTGCAAATCAAACCATATCGTTAGAATGAGCAGCCTGAAAAGGCTGAGCAAGCCACCAGCATCTTAGTCAAGCAAGGAGAAGCAAAGTACCTTTCTCAGGAGCTGGCATGGGAGAAAAGATGGTTAAATGTTAGCTTGCAGGCGAAAAAGAAACTACGGGAGAGCAATTTACAGATAGTCTTCAACTTACAAAAGTTCATTTAGTGACAGTTCAAAGTTTCAACGGCACTGAAATAAATGACTTATGACCATTTTTCACAGTTACAACTTTTGGAGCTTCCCCTGGATCATGCAATCAAAATTCAGATGCTTGGCAACTGTTTCATACTTATGACGGTTGCAGTGTCCTGGAGTCACGTGATCACCTTTTGCATCTTTCTGACAAGTCTGCAGGGAAACCAGATTCACTTAACAACCGGGTTACTAATTGCAGTGATTCACTTAACAACTGTGGCAAGAAAGGTCATAAAACGGGAGCCCTTAACAAATGTCTCACTTGACAACAGAAATTTGAGACTCAATTGTAGTCATAAATCGAGCTCATCCAGTGGGCCTGTACAAATTCTTTTGATGTGTTATATAAGAAAAGCAGTCTTTTGAACCTCAAAAATATGGCAGCTCTTTGAGGTAAAACAAAATTGAGAACATCTGCATCTATATTTGGTGGAAAGTTCTATTTTGGATGAAAAGGTCTCAGTATACAAAGGTAAAAACCTTGGCTCCGATTTGTCTTTTAAAACCCATGACAATATAGTTTGGATTAATTAAAGGCATTATAAAACAGCAGACTGGCATGAAGTTATTAATCATAATGAACTTAGTATTGACTAAAATCTGGCACAGCAAAAAGATGCACCTGATCTTTGTAATGGGTTCAATAAAGCATGGGATGTAATAGATATAGATAAGCTGACAAGTTTCATTTGATTATATGAGGGGAGACCAAATGCCAAGATTTTTCTGACATAATAGGAAATCCCTCACTGGATATTGGAATAAGATACATAAGAAAGTTAATGAGCAAGAGCAGGTTCTGTCAGTGATTTAATTAGCATCCTGATTTCATCAAGTTCTTACATGGGAAATTATTACATTAAAAAAATTACATTATATGATTTAAAAAATTGACACTGTCTTGGACCCGATGAGCCTTTGGTCCGGTTTTTCCAGAATGATGGTTTTTAGAGGAGGGCATTTCTAATAGTATGATGCTAAACATCTTTCCTTGTAAGCAGTGTTCTCTGAGTTCGAAGGCAACATTTTTCCTAATCAGGATGAAGAGGTCTGCAGGTTCAGTCATGGAGACTTTAATTTTATATTTTTTCCTTTGAAGTAAGCTTCTGGAAATTCACCGAGATGACTTTTTGAATAGCACTGTGCTATGGATTTATTATTATTATTTTTAATGATTTTCATCCTAAATGTATCAGTTTGTATGTATCTCTGAGCTTGGTTGCTTTCTTGCAGATATTTCATTAACCAACTAGGTAAAATCTTTGGTGTTCTAAAGATTACCTAGTTGGGTAATGAAATGTCTATCAGAAAACAAGTTCAAAGAGCTCCAAGGACCCCACAATTCAACCCTGAGCTACAAATACTTTCTTTTTTGTATATAAATATTGATAAGCATTTGTCTTTGTAGAAAGCGTCTTTCCTATTTCAGGTATTTCAGAATACAACTGATGCATCTATATAGCACTTAGCAATAGTACTTAGACTTATATACTGAGGTGGCGCAGTGGTTAGAGTGCAGTACTGCAGCTACTTCAGCTGACTGCTAGTTCAGCAGATCAGCGGATCAAATCTCACCGGCTCAAGGTTGACTCAGCCTTCCATCCTTCCGAGGTGGATAAAATGAGGACCCAGATTGTTAGGGGGCAATATGCTATTTAGTATACTGTCTTTGGTGTAAGCCGCCCAGAGTCCTCGGAGAGTGGGCGGCATAGAAATATGACTAATAATAAAATAAAATAAATAAAATACCGCTTCACGGTGCTTTTACAGCCCTCTCTAAGTGGTTTACAGAGTCAGTATAATGTCCCCAACAATTTTGGGTCCTCATTTTACTGACCTTGAGAGGATGGAAAGTTGAGTTAACCTTGAGCCTGGTGAGATTTGATCTGCCAATTGCAGGCAGTCGGCAGTCAGCAGAAGTAGCCTGGAATACTGCACTCTAACCATTGTGCCACCATGGCTCATATGCCTAAATATCAGCATATTGAGCCTAAACTGCAAATTTCCCTCAGGTCGCATCATGAAATATTTTAACTATTTCTCATACTTTTAGAAGTGATTTCGTTGCAGAATGGCAAGCTGGAGAGCAAGGCTGATGCCACTGTTTCAAGAACATGCTTGACACTTCCTTGGGTATATAGAACTGATTCTGTGAATTTAGAATCCTAGTGTATAAAATCTTTGGTCACAATAATTGGCATATTTAAACAAGACAAATTAATTAAAAAAAATAAAGTTAATGAATACCTTATGTTTTCTATTTTGATTAGAAGAAAGTAAAAATCTGTTCATTTAATTGCTATTAATTTTTCTGTTGATTAATCTGCAATTAAAATACTGCTCAATGCATGAAAAAGAATTTAGGAACTTGATAGTCTCCCATAAGGAATGATGGATCCATAAATAAAGTAGATCAGCTGATAGCTTGTAAATAATTGGTACAGAGAAAATGAGCAACATCCATTCAAATCACTTCAACAAAGGGAACATTATGTGACATTGACCTGGTTTACACATTGCACATTTCATGATATATTTGCTAGTTTGCTAAACATGTTGTAGAAAACTGTTACAGCTTATAATAATTTAGTTTGTGTGAACCTAGTCAATTTTGCTTTATATATGGACCTAGACTGTGCATGCATTTTTTTTGGCACTCCACATACACTGCCTACTCAGTGTTTATAGCTCTGTGTTATACCTTCTGGTTGTTCCACGGAAAGAAAAGAGGAAGGTCTCTAACTGGGTACGCCAGGGGTCAGCAACCTGCTGCTCTGGAGCCTCATGTGGCTCTTTCACCCCTCTGCTGCGGCTCCCTGTCACTCAAAATATGCGTCACAACCGCCAATGTGTGACACCCACCAGCATGCAATTTATTGAGCTTTTCAACCCCCGGTAGGCCAACCATGGATAAATCCAAGAAAAGAAAAAAGTTTTAGAAGAAAACAGAACATTTAATTCAACTACATATGCTAGTTTTGTGGCTGCTCAAGAAATAGTCAGGCATGGTAAGAGTTTTGTGGCTCCCGGTGTTTTCTTTTCTGTGGGAAATGGGTCCAAATGGCTCTTTGACTGTTTAAGGTTGCAGACCCCTGGGGTACTCCATGACAATCCAAGGAGAAAGGTGGTCCTGAGAACCTCAAGAACAACTCTGGGAACATATGAACATCCTATTTATAAGACAACCTACCTCTGTAATCTTAGAGATTGTGGGTGGTTAAACCAGTTTGGTCTAGTGGCTAGAAACCAGGAGGCTGTGAGTTCTAGTCCCGTCTTAGCCATGAAAGCCAGCTGGGTGATTTTGGCCCAGTCACTTTCTCTCAGCCGAACTTATATCACAGGATTGCTGTTGTAGGACAAATAGGAGGAGGAAGGAGTCAGTTCAACACCCTGAGTTATTTATCAAAATAATAAAGATGGGAGATAAAATAAATAAATAAAAATAAAGATTCAGCAAGAAATAGCAAGTATGGAGATACACTTGATGGCCATCAACCAGGCATGGAGATACATATCATCAGCCAAACTGGGTGAAAGCAGAGGAACATATATGCTTCAATGAGATCTTTCCCAAAAACAGACTGGCTACAGACCTCTGTTCTTTCAAAACATGCATGAAAAGTCTGGCATTTTCTTGACTATGGTGTTATTTTAGCTGGTGTTAAGGACAGAGAGCTGTTCTGGTATAAAATCATGCCGATTACTGAGCTTTTCCATTGTATAATAATAGACCTCATTATTTCCGAATCTGGCATTTTCTAGATTACCGCTGCCCCTATCCTACCCAGTATAGATAATCTTTAGATGGGGTTGCTGGAGTTTTATGTTCCATCATCTGGAAGATTCTGAATTGGGGAAATCCACTGTATCACTGTATGAGCTGTGATTAGAATGCAGTCTTGCTAACTCACTGCTCACTGCCAGGAGTTTGATCCTGACCGGCTCAAGATTGACTCAACCTTCCATCCTTTTGAAGTGAGTAAAATGAGGACCCAGATTGTTGGGGGGCAATGCGCTAACTGTGTAAATCACTTAGAGAGGGCTGTAAAGCACTGTGAAGTGGTATATAAGCCTACGGCTATTGGTATTGCTGTCCCTTTCATGGATAGAATGCTTAGATTTACAGCTATTGTTTTGGGGAAATGGTTGCTTGGGGGAATATTTTGACAGAATTTTAAAACATTTCCTTCACTCTCTTGAAAGAAGACGAAGGCATCCATTTTGCTTGAACGTGTGGCCGTTTTCTCTTTCTCTCCCCCTTTCTGATGCTTCCATATCGGGTAACAGCTGGGTGAGGGTAGCACGAGCTGCCTTGTTCTCTGCTGAACTGCTTCTTCTCCTCCCCCCCCCCACTTTTGGCCTTTGTTAAAAATGTTTCTGATAAATAACAGACTCTCCACAGCTGTTCAAACGAAGCTGGAGGAGGGTGGGTGGTTTTCTTTTGGGGAGGGGCGGTTTTCAAATCGACACCTCGGTGCTCATTTGATGCTAAAGTGGGTTTTTGCTTTAGTAGGTAAATAAGCTCTGGTGGAGGTTTTTTGTTTTTTTTTTGTTCAGAAAAATGAGCTATGGGGGCAGCCTGGAAAGACAATGGAGACTGTGAATTGGCCACATCTTAAAAACAAAAGTCCCCTGACCTCTCACTGTGCAAAAAGGGCATTTTGAGAGCTTGGCAAAGGCCCTGTGGGTAATTACTTTAAATGGTGACTTTTACCGCTCTTTTGTTTCATTACAATTGGTGCTATTTCTTCACATGCCTTCAGTGTCAGCTAATTGGTACATGTGCCTTGTTTCTCATCTGAAGTCCATTGACTTCATTAGAACATTAGCATGTGTTCGGGCTTAATTGGGCTCCACTTATTTCGCAAAAGCATGAGTTATTTGTTGCCATTGGGCTGGCTCAGCTCTTCGGCACGATGAAAAGCGAGCATGAGGCCTATTTGCGTGCTTCTTTGAACTGATTTCTACAAACACAAGGGCTTTCTTTGTTGGGGCTCACTTTTGGAGACACAGATCAAGAGTTATCACTGGAATATTTAAAAACAGGATTGGAAGAGGGTGGCAAAAAGGGTTCTTTTCCTCCAACTGGAAAGTGCCTTCCTCATTTCTACTTTGACCTTGGATTCAAAGTAAGCACAGTATGGGTAATCCTCCTCTTACAAACATTCGTTTAGTTACTTTCGAACTTACAAGGGGACTGCAAAAAGGACTATTTTCACACTTATGACTGTTGCAGCATTCCCATGTTGCCATGTAATCAAAATTCTGATGTTTGGCAACTTGTTCATATTTATGACGGTTGCAGAGTCCCGGGGTCGTGTGAATCACCTTTTGTGACCTTCTGACAAGCCAAGTCAATGGAGAAACCAAATTTGCTTAACAACCGTGTTACTGACTTAGCAACTGCAGTGATTCACTTCACAAGGGTGGCAACGAAAATCATAAAATGGGGCAAAAAACTCCCTTAACAAATGTCTCTCTTAGCAACATAAATTTTGGACTCAGTTGTGGTCGTAAATTGAGGACTACCTGTAACTGACTTGGCAGGAGCAGTCAACAAGGATGTGGCAAAGAAGTGGGGTGGCGGTGACTTTTCCCTCTCTTGTTCTTTTCTTTGTTCCACACACTGCTTAATCATTACAGTTCCCATGAGGTCTCCCCATTTGGGTTGCCGTATCCTGGCTGCAAAAATCTGGGTGCTTAGGCCTGTCAGCAAAGAGACACAAAAAATTCTAACTATGAGTAGTATTTGTCTCACTTTTTGTGGTTCAAACAGGATAGTCCAAGCAATAAGGTTTGTTAAAGGTACAGGCAGTCCTCATTTAACATTGTTAATATAACTTGGGTTAACATAATTTGTTCAACAAATTATGTTCAACAAAAAGTTACAACAGTGCTGAACATGGGAATTGAAGTCCACACATGGGACTTCATGTGTGGGAGTTGAAGTCCACACATCTTAAAGGTGCCAAGTTTCAGAAACATAGGATAAAATCTATCATATACAACAAAGATACTCATTGTGGACCAGAGAAATATTATTTTAACAAATATCTTATGTTTTACCTTAAACAAATTTGCCCCTCAACTCACACATATGTATGAAATGGGTTGACGCTTGACTTCCTGATGGAATCAGTCAAAGTAGCCATCTCTCTCTCTCTCTCTCTCTCTCTCTCTCTCTCTCTCTCTCTCTCTCTCTCCCTCCCTCCCTCCCTCCCTCCCTCCCTCCCTCCCTCCCTTCCCCTCCCCTCCCCCCATCCCCATTGAAATGGCTGGTAATTAAAAGATGTGAAGTGGTTTAACTCTTTCTCTCTTGCTTTAATCCTATTGATCTTCACTCCTGGAAAGCGGTTGTTTGCACTGAGAGTGGAGAGAAATATGGTTCGTTGGCCTCCAAAGCTTGACCAGCAGTAATTCATTCTGATCAATTTTCTCTCCTTGCATAACTTGGATCCACATGATAATTTTTGTGTTGCAAAAGAGTATCTAGCGATTAGCCCTTGGAGAAGTTCATGAAGCTCTGCCTTATGAGTAGAATTGTGCTAAGATTGAGTGCCAAGATGCTTGGCTCTTGGGAACACTCAAAAAAATCCACGATCTCCAGAAATGTGGCGGAACCTGCAAATAAGCCAGACTGATATCACATGGTTCTTGACTTTAAATCAACTGTAAAAAGCTCTGTAAATATTCCCTTGTGGCTAAGGGCTGCAAGGAAAGATGGATATTCTGTTTACCACTTTAATGGCAAACATTAAAGTGTTTCCCGCTCCCCAAGAAAGCATTTCCATCATCATTTCTATATTTAGGGAGGGAGCTTCATGTATTGTTTAGCAACCTTTGGATGTAAGAGGCATATGAGTGCGCCATTCCTTTCCCTGCCCTCCTTTTCTCTCAGCTATAATTCTTGGTTGCCAAACTAAACTGCAGAATTGCATCTTCCATCTTCCAGCTAATGGAGGCTGCTTTGGAATCGTGCCAGAGAGACTGCCACAGCTCTTACCAGCCTGCTTCCTGAGACCACACCGGGCTCTGTGTCTGTGTGTGTGTGTGTGTGTGTGTGTGTGTGTGTGTGTGTGTGTGTGTCAGCATTCGTGGCTGATCTCATGAGCAGTCTCTTCTGGCCTTGGGCTTCAGATTGTCCGTGGCTGCCATAAAGACTAACAAAATTATTAGGGCTCTTGGGAACCAATCTGCATAATCAGAAAACCATTTCCTTTTCACTGCCAGATGTTGAATAGTTCTTCTAAGTACATTACAGAGAGAACATTGTTTTAATGGTACTTCTGAAATCTTCCGTAGAGGAGAAATACACTGTAATTAATTCTTATAGTAATATAAAGAAAGTACATACTGTTATCAGCTATTAGTTGACTTATATCCCACTTTTTCTTTGGAACGTGGCTCAGATCTCCAGGCGTCCAGCTGTGCCATATTTTCTCAACTTAATTGGATGCAGTTTATCCCGGCTGAGGTTTGAAAATATGATACCACTGCCATAATGCAAGCCTTGTTTTTTCCTCTGTTCAAGAAACGTAGCTGTGTTTGTAAGACTTTCGCGGGGGCGAGAATTTATGGTGTAGAATTAAGATTTAAGGATGCATCTGACTTTCTTCTTCCTGTTGGTCCAGAAACTTTGTTTCAAAAGCAATGAACAGGGTGGTGCAAAATAGATCATTAATGACAACATTCCTAAGGACTGCCTAGTCAGGCATGGCTTACATAGATTTTTCAGCTCCTTCCATTCCACTTAACTGAGGTCAGAAAGGCAGCTGATTCTTAGAATGAGTTGCCTCATTTGTCTGAAGTTCAGAGTGGGCTGCCTGTCGATGCACCCAATTGCGATATCCTATCCCAGTTCTTCTCAACCTTGGCGGCTTTAAGATGTGTGGTCTTCAAGCAAGCTGGCTGGGGAATTCTGGGAGTTGAAGTCCACCCATCTTAAAGTTGCCGAGTTTGAGAAACACTGGTCTGGACAATTGTGATATAATTACCTATTCATTATTAACACAACACACAAATCAGTGGTGGGTTTCAAAATTTTTTACTACCAGTTCTGTGGGTGTGGCTTGGTGGGTGTGGCTTGGTAAGCATGGCAGGGGAAGAATACTGTAAAATCTTCATTTCCACCCCACTCCAGGGGAAGTTACTGCAAAATCCCCATTTCCTCCCAATCAGCTGGGACTTGGGAGGCAGAGAATAGATGGGGGTGGAGCCAATCAGAATTTTTACTACCAGTTCTCCAAACTACTGAAAATTTCTGCTACTGGTTCCCCAGAACTGGTCAGAACCTGCTGAAACCCACCTCTGACACAAATGAACCTTCACAACTGGTTACTTTGTAGAAAAATCATGTGACTTTTTTTTCAATAGGTGTGCAGATCCTGGTAAAACTGCCCCCCCCCCTCATGTTTGTACCTACTGGTTAGCCTTTGGGAGGAAATAAATAGGAGAAAAGAGCATAGACCCAAGAATCATATGGGTGCCTTTGAAATAGAATCCGGAATAGGAATGCATTGTGTGGAATATGTATTTTGAATTCTGCAAGAAATAGAAAGAAAATGGTATACCAAACGAATCACACAAAAGGCAGCATGCTTTGGGATGTAGATTCATCAGAGCCTTGATATTTACTTTCTGGAAGGGAACATTTTGGGAAAGAAACCAACATAATGGAAGGCTTTTCTAAAACACATTCCTGGGGCACATATTATTGATTAATAAACCTTAAAACATTGTTTAATTGTGTTTTTTGGTCTGTACTGTGTGCATGTGCAGATAAAGTAAGTAAAAACAGGCATTGTTACACAATCCTCTCCACATTAATTCATCAGTTTGCAAAAATTGGATATGAATGACTGCTCACATTTTTCAGTATTTGGCTAAAGGACAGGTCTGTCTACCTGCTTTGTTTATTACATGCTGCCTAGTCTCGTGCATGTTTAGCAGAACCGAATGCAAAGGAATTTCTACAACAAAGGAAATCTTAGATTGAAATCATGTGTACATTTCTTTAGGAGTGAGCCTTAGAAAACAAAAGGATGGACATCTAAATTGAAACAATACTATTTTTTTTTATCATTTACAAGGAATTGGGATTATTCACATTAGAACTTGCAGATCGGTCTAAATCTCATCAGAGACATGTGAATGAATATTGGATTTTATACCATCACTTTTTTTCTTTTGTAATTTATTGAAAAATAAAGGACATTTCTGTGCAAGTTTTCTTTTATAAGTTTAATTGTATATGGAATGATTCTCATATAAGCAATATTTAATAAATTTCACAATGAGCCACCTAATATATATCTGATTGTAATCCAAGAATACATGCTTTTTGAAGGCCACTACCAATAATATCCAATTAAGTTATTTCCCCAAATATATAGTGCCATTGTATATGAACTGCAAGGAGTTCCATGCATTATTCTATGCATTATTTCCATGCAGTAAAAGAGATCAGGGATTTCTCTCCCTCCCTCCCATTTCTGTCTCTCTGTCTCTCTCTCATCATCTATCTATCAATCTAGCAAACATACACCTCTTTCTTCTCCAGATGATGATCAACATATGAAAAAGTCACTAATATTTATGTGAATCAGCTCTAGCAGCTCTTCTGTAGATGGAACAGTTGTAGGTGACTTCAAAATGAAGATGTCTATTTGATCACAGATAGAGTTGACCTTCCTTCAATAGTGATCCAAGGACAGCAACTACTAGGTGGTTTTTCTGATGCTACTCCCAACTCTCTGATGTTAAGGTTGCTTATTTTGCAACAAATGGGAAACACCATCTGTGTGGGGGTGGGCGGGGGTGGGCGGGCGAGAAGTTGTTGGGGAAGTTCTGGAGATCATAATGCTGAAGTGTAATGTTGCACACTGCCAAATGACAGGGGCAACATTAACATTTCCGATAGCTTTTTCCCCCCAACCTCAGTGAAAAAACCTCCCCAGTCCTGATAGTCATTTAAAATAATAAAAGATATGAAACATATGAAGAACGGTTACAAGAATTGGGTATGGCCAGTCTAGAGAAAAGTAGGACTAGGGGTGACATGATAGCAGTATTCCAGTATTTGAGGGGCTGCCACACAGAGGAGGGGGTCAACTTATTTTCCAAAGCACCAGAAAGCAAGAGAATAAAGTGGTTATAAGTCAAGGACTACCCGTACATGCAAGTAGCAAGTAGCAGGAAACTCTTTCTTGGAGTTTATTGAACAGTGATCCTTTCTAAGGTAGGTAAATTGAGGACCCAGTTGTGGGGGCAATAAGCTGACTTTGTATAAATATACAAAATATACAAAAGGATGAAGGCTATTGCTTAGCACATTGTAAGCCGCCCTGAGTCTCCGGAGAAGGGCGGCATATAAATCAAATTAAAAAAAAACAACAGTGATGATATTTCTGAGGGCACAACAAGCAACAAGCAACAAGTCAATAAAAAAGCAGAGAGAATGTTTCAGCTGGTGGACATATAGCATATTTTTTGTAATCCATGTAAAAAAAAGAAAGAAAGATATAAGAACCACAGTTGGGAATAAGGGTTTATTATTGTTATTTGCTTTTCTGCCTTTCCAGTTCTGAAGTATCAAAGGTGATCTTAAGCATGTGAATGTGTATTCAAGGCGGAGGCTTCACAGGCTCACTTCCCCATCTCTCATTTGTTACAAGGTCAGCTGTGAGTCCATAAACCTGGCCAGTCCCACCCTAAGAAGGCACAAACAGACCTTGATGTGTTAGCACACCTGGGCTTCCTCACAGCTGTTTGATTCACAACTGAGCAACATTCTCGGTTTTTCTAATGCTTTCATCCCCACCTAGCCGCTGTCGGATATTTTAGACTATTCAGTGGATAATTTTCTCCAGAGATTAAATTGCCAAGTGAAATCTAGGGACATTCAAAAACAAAACTAATACCTTTCTGAATGGGAACAAGCTGAGGAAACTCAACTGTGTTGATAAAATTCTATTCCTTTCTTTGTTTTTTCTTTGAAGACGTTTCGCTTCTCATCCAAGAAGCTTCTTCAGCTTTGACTGGATGGTGGGGAACGGAAGGATTTATATTCCTTGCAGACAGCTGGTCATTTGCATCCTTTTAAAGGGTCTTTGAAGCACTTGGAGGTTTATCTACTGTATGTCCTCAGGATCACCTGAGGAGTGCTAATGGTTCCTGTAGTCTGCAATTTTTTGGAAATCCATTCATACTTTCACACCATTTGAAGGGTGTTCATCCCAAATTGCATCGCTAAAAGTCTGTAGAGATTCTCAGTCATCGAGGTCATGGTTGTCCCAAATGTGCTTTTTCAGGAGGCAAGTGGACTTTCTTATTTTTTTTCTTCTTGGATGAGAAGCGAAATGTCTTCAAAGAAAAAACAAGAAAGTCCACTTGCCTCCTGAAAAAGGACCTTCAGGACAACTGTCATAAAATTTCTCCTTAGTTCTAGATTGCTTCTCTCCTTGATTAGTTTCCATCCATTGCTTGTTGTCCTGCCCTCAGGTGCTTTGGAGAACAGATTGACTCCCTCTTCTTTATGGCAAGGGCTTGGGAGTCCTGTGTTGAGCGGTATGTGTGTATGTCTGAATGTATACTTAGCGATTTGGATTGCCTGCCTGCCTCAGGAACTATTTGGCAGAACAGTGCAAACACTGATTTCTGCATTTGCCTTTTTCTTTTCTTTTCTTTTTCTTTTTTTGCCTCTTTCCATCCTGCTGAAACTGTGAATCAAGGCTAAAAATACCATCTCTCTTGAACTAGCTGAAAAACATAGCTAATTCAAAGGATTCTACAAAGGCAACATGCAAATAAATGAGTGTTGTGGAGTCATTTCCCCTATCCAATGTGGTATCAGCAAGCAACTGTGAAGATTGTCTTTGTTTTCGTTCTAACAAACTCAATCTTACCAGCCAAAGTAAAAAGCATGCTGCTTTTATCTGAAATTGCATTAGCACAACTTATCTCACTTGTTTAGGAAAATGTGGTATTTGCTCCTATATTATGAACTCTTAATCCCTTTATCAGCCCCCAGTTGTGTGTATGTTTCCCAAGACAGGAATCCCACTGAGATAAATAGAACTTGTCTCCAAGGACGTGGACTTAGGTGTTGAGCCTTTTGTTTTGTATCGCCCTGGCATAGCATTGACCTTTTCGGTGAAAGCAGTTGGTAATGGCAGCTCTTGGCAACAGGAATCAAAGGGAATAGAAATGAAACAAGCAAAAACTAAAGCAAATGTTCAGACCCCATTTGGAGTCCCGAGTCTAGTTTTGGGTTCCAGAGTTCAAAAAAGGCAGGGAGAATAAAGTTCAGGGCAGAAGCCACCAAGATGCTGAAGGGTCCAGAAACCAAGCCTCATGAAGGAAGAGTTAAAGGAATGGATTATATTTAGCTACAGAAAAGGTGACTAAGGGGAATTATGATAGCGGTCTCCAAATATCTGAAGCAGGGGTGAAATCCAGCAGGTTCTGATAGATTCTGGAGAACTGGTAGCGGAAATTTTGAGTAGTTCGGAGAACTGGCAAATACCACCTCTGGCTAGCCCCAGAGGGAGGTGGGAATAGAGATTTTGCAATATCCTTCCCCTGAAGTGGGATGGGAATGGAGATTTTGCAGTATCCTTCCCCTGAAGTGGGGTGGGAATGGAGATTTTGCAGTATCCTTTCCCTGGAGTGGGGTGAGAATGGAGATTTTGCAGTATCCTTCCCCTGCCACGCCCACCAAGCCACACCACACCACACCACGCCAACCAAGCCACGCCCACAGAACCGGTAGTAAAAAAAATTGGATTTCCCCACAGATCTGAAGGGCTTTCACATGGAAGAGAGGCCTATTCCCCAGAGGGCAGATCCGGAACCAGTAGGTTACAATGTTAATGAAGGAAGTTCAAGCTTGACATTCAAGAGGAATCCTAGAGTTGGCAGACATGTGAAATGGTGAGGTGTCCTCTATTGGTGGTCTTCCAAAAGAGGCTGGAAGGTCATACATTGGAGATGTTCAACTAGATCAGGCGATGAGCAGGGAATTGTACTAGATAACCTCTATGATGTCTTCCAGATCTGACTCTCTGGTTTTATGATTCACTCCAGAAACTAAATGTTCTTGAACAGTTAGTGAAAAAAAAAAGTAGACTATATAAATCTTTCGAGCTAAAACCCAGAAAGGGGAGGAGAATGGAGAACATTAATGGTCCCGAGAGATTCTTCCTTAGTTTTGCCACATTGCTTCTGTTTCTATGATTTATGGAAAAAATTGGTAGGAATATCTTTATTTTTCCTTTCATGCTCAATTTCTAGTATTCAAAGTATTATGTGTAGCATAATACAATGTTCAGGAAAAAAAAGTTTTATAACAGCAATATCTCTGAGGTACTTTGCTCATCCCCCCTTTGTTTTTTATAACAAGTTATGTTTGGAAAGCATTCAGCGGATTTCTGCTGCTAGTCTAATATGTCCAACCTTGAAAATGTAGCAGATGTCTCTCAGTTGTAGGCATGTTATATAATTAAATAAATTTAGACCTACCTGCAATAATCTTGGATACTCTTTTTTCCTGATTTGTTTGTAATTATTAGTCTTTGATTTGATTCTGCCATTATTAGGAATAGAGAAGAATTTGCAAAACTCAGGTTGCTAGGACTGTTTTTTGCTGACCCTGTATTGATGTTCTTATTGGGATGCGCTACTAAGAGGGCCGATGGTGGAAGCGTCATGGGAGCATTTGAAATAGAACACCAATAAATAAATAACAAGCACCAGACCCCTGGGGGTCATGTCTAGGACAACTCACCACAGCCAACTCAACTGAGGCCATCTTGCCACAGCCAACTTGCTGTGGCCAACTCAGTACGGCCAACTCACCCTGGCACAATTCACCACAGTCAACTTGCCATGGGACAAAACTTACATAATATCAAATAAATGATGGAATAGAACCATTAGAGAAAGGATGCAAAAGGAGGAACAAAATGAAATGGGAATGACAAAAACTAAAATATCTTTTGAATTATTTTAGATAATTAAATAAAATTATTGAATTGTCCTGCAGCAAGTTGTGCCACAGCATGTTGGCCACTGCCAACATGTTGGCTGTGGCAAGCTGGCCATGGTGAGTTAGCCTTGGTGAATTGGTAATGGTGAGTTGGCCGCGGCAGGTTGGCTATGGCAAGTCATCCCATTCCACTGGGGCTCCTATCTGAGGCAGAACAGCAACAGCAGAAGATCTCCCAGAGGTATGACAGTGATGTTGGGCGAGCCGTCCTTTGCTGCTGTTCAAAGGGTCTTTCATTATATTTAAGCACCCTCAGCCAGTCTGTGGCAAGGCACAATGTAGATATGCGAGATATCCTGCCTAGGGACCTATGTTGTTATATTGGTTCTCTTGTGTTTCTGCATGCACAGAAGGTAAAAAACACATTACTTTCTGGTTAAAACCAGGAAGTAGTGACACCTGGGCAGGTGGGTGGAGCTTTGCTCGGCCATCGCTACTGGATCGCTGAACCAACCGCGACGATCGCTACCGGATTGCCCGATCCGGTCTGAATCGGGAGCATTTCACCCCTGACTTTAAGCAAGAAGAAATTTAATGGAGATAATTCATTCTGATATCTCTTCATATGAATAACTGACAAAGTATGAAGAGGGACAAATCGCACCCTATTTTTAATTTAGAGTGGCTTTGGGGCCATAATATATTCTATTTAGATTCAACTATTTTGAATTTGCTCACTGCACAGGAATATCTGCAAAGTGTAATGCTTTCTAACAGCTGTATGGAAGAGCAAACATGGAAATGTTCCTTGTGCATAATAGCCATGAAATTGCATTGAATATTGTACGCTGTTATTAGTGCCTTGTGAACACCTAATTTGAAAGATTAATGAAAATGACAAATATGATTACTCTATGTTTATTGCCAATACCTTTTACTGGCCAAGCTTTTCTTATTTCTCCTTTATAAAATGATGTCAATTGGAAGATGCCAATTATTATAATTCCATTTGTATGTGTGTATGTGCTAAGTTCCAGAATATATCACCTTATAGTTCCTACATGTAACTGCATGATTGTGTTGAATTGCCATGGAGAAGTTATCTTTAAAATCTTCTGCCCCTTTTATAGCTGGGTATTTCCTTATTGTAGGGGCACAATGGCTCAGGGGTTAAAGACACTGAACTTGTAAGCTGGAGAGCTGACAGCCTGAGTTTGATACCTGATCTCCGCGCAAATGGGGTGAGCTCCTATCATTTGCCTTGCCTCCTGCCCACCAAGCAATTTCAAAGCATGCAAATGCAAGTAGATTAATAGGTATCACTTCAGTGGGAAGGTAACAGTATTCCACATGCCTTGTCAACTTTCCTCTCTTGTGTTTTGGAGCCCACTGACTTGGATATACTTAGAAGACCCATGACAAAAAGGACAAACCAATTGGATTGTTGCATCCTGCAGTTTAAGCAAGAAGGAATCTAATGAAGATAATTCATTCAGATGCCACTTCATATGAATAACTCACAAAGTATGAAGTTGGACTCAATTGGAAAGGAGAAACGCCTATCTATGATGGTCATTTGTTCTCCCCTGTGTGATGGTTTCACTGCTCAAAGCTAGAAGTGGGGGAAGAGAGGGAAGATGAGAGAGAAGGGGAGATGGAGAGGAAGAAAATCTGTTTTCTTTACAGATATACCTCAACTTTTGTATGCAAATATAAAACGGTCAATAAACAAGGAGATTAAAAAACATGACATGGCATTAATCAAGGGAACCCATAGATTCTTATAAGGATAGTTGAGATTATCTGGGCTTCCAATGACTCTGCCTGAATTCTCTTCTGCTGCTTTCAACAGCAGGAAGTTACTGTCCCTTAAACTGACCTCAGAAATCCTCTTCCAAACAAATTCGGATTTTTTTTACACCTGTAAAATGACCTATAGTTTAGACTATTCCTGCACCATATCTCAATCTTTTTATTTTGTCACATGATTAAAGGCAGTGTTTCTCAACCTCGGCCACTTGAAGATCTTCAAGTGGCCGAGGTTAAGAAACACTGGTTTAAGGTGTTTGAAAAATGGTCTCGTACCTGTTTCAAGAATAAGCCCTTAAATTCCCATTTACTTCATTTTCTCTTTATTAGATTTTCCTTTCTTTTTTTTTTTTAATTTATTTATTTTTTTAATTTTATTTATATGCCGCCCTTCTCCGGAGACTCAGGGCGGCTTACAATGCGTTAAGCAATAGCCTTCATACTTTTGTATATTTATACAAAGTCAGTTTATTGCCCCCACAAACTGGGTCCTCATTTAACCTACCTTAGAAAGGATGGAAGGCTGAGTCAACCTTAAACCTGGTAAGATTCGAACCTGCAGAAATTGCAGGCAGCTGTGTTAATTACAGGGTGCATTAAACCACTGTACTACCAAGGCTTTCTAGTATTCTTATCACCCTTACTATCATTCCCTGAGCTAATTTGACTGAATCCTTATTGGCGCCCAAAACTGGATGCTATGCAAGGTGAGAACTGGCCAAATACAGATATAGAAACCACGTTCCAGTTGATGCGGTTTCAAACTGATTTGCCTTTGGTGCAGCCAATATCACACCACTGACTCATCACTTGGTATGTAATTAGTTACTGTTCCAAAATCTTTTTCATAAGGACTGCTGCTAAACTAGCAATGCCTGTGCATTCCATTTCAGTTTCCCAAGTGAAGAAATGTACATTTCTCGGTGTTAAATTTCCCTTTTTTTATTTTCAGCTCCTTTCCTAGCCTCTCAATACCGTACTGATGCTTCCACTTCATCCCAGTCATGAATAAACATGTGGAGGAGTAGAGGACCCAGTCTGAACTCTGTGGCACCCTGCTTGATGCTTCAGCTCATTCTCCAAATTCCCTGAATGCCTGAGAGGGATGCTACACTGAAAGAACTCTGGGAAATGTAAATGGCATCCAGATAAACATGGCAGCTGTTTAGAGAACTAGGCCAAAAGATAACCAGTGACCCAGTTCCTTTTATGATGGGCCCAGCAAAGATGAGATAGGGTGGCTGCAACTGTCTGGGAATGTAGAGTTGTCCTATTCCTGTCTAACTGTTTGTGTACTACCTAAATACTTTCTTCTAACCAATCTGAGATGCAGACACCATAGCTAGGAAAACAGATTGCACATCACATGCCGAGGGAAGACGACACTTGGAAACTTTCAGACACAGCAAGAAAAAGTGAAGCCTTTTCACTGAGCTTTATTTCTTGAGTCTGTTTCAAAATCTTGTCAGACGCCCAAGTGTTTGTTTTCATGCTCCAGATTCTCAGGTAAGACTGTTTTTGTTTGTTCTGACACGCTGCAGCAACAAACAGGATGCTTTTGTTTACGCTAACATTATATTGTGCGTCTTTAAATAATCTGGAAATATTTTGATTTCTCTCCCATTGCTTTATGTTGCTTCTCTGAGAGAAGGACGGCTCACAAACAAGGTGTGACACCTATGGTGGATAAAGTAGAAAACCTAGAAAACTGACCGCAGAAAAGGCCCCTTTGAGGGTTTTTTGTTTGTTTTTCTTTTCTTTTAATTTATTTATTATTTAATTTTCACATCAACGGGAGGTGGTGATATCAGTCAATACAGTCTAGGGGCACCATATACTTTTGAGCTGGCCCTGGGTCCAGTGAAGTAAGGCAGTCAAGAATAATAGCAGTCCAGCCTTGTTTTGCATGTAGGAAGTTATCTTAAATTTGCGTATGATAGAAGAGTATGTTCAACCTTCCTTGATAGTGGGACTTCTTCTTCTGTCTGGTTATTTGTGTTGTCCTGGTGGCAAAATTGTGACTCAGTTGCAAAGCTCTTGATGACCATTAGACCACTAGAAGACACAAAGGATCAAGTTAGAGAGAGATCTTCACGGAGAAAATCCATCTGCTAGGAGTAGCTAAGTAGCTCTGTAGCTAAGACTTGATGGCATCTAATCGCTAAATGGCAGCAGTGAGGTCCTGTTTTCTATTTCTCTTTGAGCAAAATCCATAATTTTAAAACTACAAAATTATCTCAGGCAGGTGAAGATAAGCCAAATAACTATCTTATCTCTTATTCTTTGCTCTCTGCCACTTTACTACTAGATTTAGTTTTTTAAAAAATGCATGGAAGATTGGGACATCATATATTTCACCCAAACTGGATTAAGAAATTCATCCCAGAGATAGTAATATTGATCTCTCTTGTATGCTTCTATCTTAAATGACAATCTGTTGAAACTGGTTCTGGGTCTCTTAATATAAAACACATTGCTGCCATTTTGAAATGCAGAAGTAGCACTCTTTTCAATGTGATTATTTTTTTTTCAAAGATGACTGCTACAGCTGCTTAAAATTATATTGTAATTCTAATTTTAAGATGCTGACATCGTGTGCTTTGCAACCTTTCCCTCTTAAATCTCTACAGATTGACATGTTGAAACTGATATGAAGATTAAAGCAGAAATTCAGGCTATGATAATTAGTTTGATTTTTTTTCCCCTCCTGCCAAAAATTGTTTCCGCCTCTAAAGTCTGTACGCGTTGTCCAGCCAGATTGCTATTTTTCAAAATAATTTCCTAATTTCTTTCTTTTTTCTTTCCTTCTCCATTCTGATTGATTAATGGCATGGCTGCTTGTTAGTGTAGTTTGCCTTTGAGACATGTTTTAAAAACTCTTTCCTAGTGGAGCAGAACTCTGTCGATATACCCTTCCCTTTGTTCACTATATGCTGAAAACTTATTATTTATAGCGTCTTCTTCTTTTCTGCTACCTTCTCTCATTTGTTATTGTCTTCCCAGGCTATCCGACAGCCCTGGAATTTCTTGGTGATCTCCCTTCCAAGTACTGACCAGTTCTGATTCTGCAGTCCTTATCTTTTAGAGTGCCATCAAAGTCAGCTGGGTACTCAAGAAAACTCCCTATTCTTCTGTTGACTTTGAAGATGCATTCAGGCCTTGAACTGACACCCTTCCCAAACTGCTCTTCAAAGGAAGCAGGGATCTGTGAACATTTGGATGATTCTGCAAACATTTAGAATAAGTTTCTAAAAGAAAAAAAATCTACTTTTGTCTCTTTTTAGCAAAGCAACTCTGTTGAATTATTCTTGTACCGTTTGCATTTTCATTGTTTACACCTAAAATCTGCCATTGGCTTTTACTGGGAAACTTTCTTTCTTTCTTTCTTTCTTTCTTTCTTTCTTTCTTTCTTTCTTTCTTTCTTTCTTTCTTTCTTTCTTTCTTTCTTTCTTTCTTTCTTTCTTTCTTTCTTTCTTTTTGTTGAAAGCATTTTATGGGCCTTAGGGTCTTTTTTTTTTTTGCCCCTTAAGCTTATCTTGCCCCAAGGGGAAGCTTTATTGCAAGAATCTGAACTGAAGCTATGATAGAATGCAGCATACTGAGATAGATATAGAACATCAATGGGGAGCCTTACGTAAGAATGGAGGGACTTTGCATCTTGAATATTCAAAACTGCCTTCATCTTATCTCCATTATACCTCAAATTAGGACCTGTCATTAGCAAAACATAGATTTGCATCCATAAGTGCAAATGGGATTTCTAGGGCAGATGCCTTCCAACCAGTGGTGGGTTGCTCCCGGTTTGGACTGGTTTGTAAGAACCGGTAGTAAAACCGGTGGGAGGCTCCGCCCACTGACCCGGATGTCATCATAGGTGATCTGTGCATGCGCAGAAGCTTCTGCGCATGCGCAGAAGAGCGCTTGCGCACTGCAAACCGGTAGTAAAGGTAAGTAGAACCCACTGCTTCCAACCCTGGCAGAGATCTCTCCTACTGTTTGATGGGGCTTTTAAAAACTTATTATCTCTAGCCACACCAGAGAAATGGTATTCTCTTCTTAAATGGCTTAAATGGCTGTATTTATTTTGTTTGCATACTGCTTATTAGATAAGTGATTGAGAAGAACACGGGATAGTTACTACAGAGAGTAACTAATGTATAATTGCAACAAACTGGAGATCTAACTGGAGCAGATTTACCCAGGACTGCTAAGGCTGAAAAACTCATATGAACCACCAAAGGGCAGAAAAATAGGCTTTGCTATATCTCTAAAAATCACCTGGCTTCTTGCACCTCAGATCTGATGGTCCTAGATTGACCTAACTTGTGATCTCTAGATGTATTTGATTGCAACATCCATAATATTCCTAACAAAAATAAAGGCAGCTACAGTACAGTGAATCTGCACGGGACTAATTATTAGAATGAACTTGCACTGGAATAATTATTAGAATGATTAGAATAATGAGAGGAGGTGTGCTTCGAGCTCCTGCAAACGTGGCTATAAAACACATTTAAAAAAAAACAAACTTCCGTCTGTCTTCCCGAGATTGAATCAGAGAAGATTAACTGCTGACTCAAAGGGAAGGTGAGGAACCTCAGTTTATCCCTCTGTGAAGTACCCTCCCTGGAGTATATATTCCCTCTTGCTACTACACTGCTTGGAAGACCTAATTTACTTACTGGCAGACAGGTGATTTACAGCCTGACATAGTGAGACTTATTGCATTTCTCCGTACAAGCAAGAACTCATAAACAAGGCTTAACACCGGCAATAAGTAATACAGGAAAGAAAGAAATCTTTGCAAGTGAACGTAGTGAATGCATGATTCTCATTCCTTACGTATTTTAAGTGGGAGAAGTAAGGGGCAGCCTTATGGGTACATATTTGAAGACAGACAAAGATGTTTGGGACCCTGGTCTTCCTGTGGCAAGTAACTGACCTTGCCATATGCAGCAGACTTCTTTCCCCCCACAAAATAACTAGACCCTATTTTGGTCTCTGACAATAAGATAATTGGGACTAACTACCTGAAGAACAGACAGTGGACTCCCAAGATCTGTATTTCCCAGAGCCAGAGATTCCTGGGTATAATTTTGCTTCTGAATTGGTTGAACTACCTGATCTTGAACCTTGTGCAGAGTGTGCAGAGAAGAGCAACAAAGATGATTAGGGGACTGGAGGCTAAAACATATGAACAACGGTTGCTGGAATTCGGTAGGTAAAGTTTAGTGAAAAGAAGGACTAGGAGTGACATGATAGCAGTGTTCCAATATCTCAGAGGCTGCCGCAAAGAAGAGGGAGTCAAGCTATTTTCCAAAGCACCTGAAGGCAGGATAAGAACCAATGGATGGAAACTAATCAAGGAGAGAAGCAACCTAGAACTAAGGAGAAATTTCCTGACAGAACAATTAATTGGTGGAACAACTTGCCTCCAGAAGTTGTGAATGCTCCGACACTGGAAGTTTTTAAGAAGGGACTGGATAAGAGATTTGTCTGAAATTGTATAGGGCTTCCTGCCTGAGCAAGGGGTTGGACTAGAAGACCTCCAAGGTCCCTTCCAACTCTGTTAACAACTCTGTTGGTCTTCTAAAACATAATCTCAAAAACTCTTTGTGTGGAAGGGTAAAATCTAAGACCTGTACTTGCCAGGCAAAACAGCAAGCAGTATTATGTTTCAGCATAAAGGATTTTGCTCAATGCAGCCAACCCAAAAGGCTTTATCAGACCTAGTCCACTGCTGGTAGTAAAGCACAGGTTATAGATACTTATTCTTCTAAATAATTATGTGCCCATGACATTGTATGCCTACAGAGGCATGGCTCTGTGAACAACAAAGAGGTTTAATATATTTGCCGGACTTTAGAACCTGCTTTATTCCAGCAGTCAAAAAAAAAAAAAAAAAAGATTCTATGGGACCTCCGCCAGTTGGCTCCTCCATTTTAGTAAATTGGAAATGGAATTTAGAATGCAAGCAAATCAAATTAGTCTTCTCCTCTCACCTGTTACTGGTGAAGCTGTGGGCTTAAAACAATATTTTTTTAAAAATATTAATATTTATCTTCCTCCCCCCCCCCAAGAATTGCAATACTCGCATAGTGTGAAAGAAACAAGAAACAACTGAAAGGATCAGTGCTGTAGAGCAATTCTGGAAACGTGGAAAAAGAGAATATTTGAATCTTTGTGGCTTAGAAAAAAGTAGTTAAAAATATAATATGCATGAAATATGGAAAGTGGAATAGAAGGGTTTTTTTTCCTCTTTGCCCCAAAGTTCTACAAAGCAAGGTCATCCAATAAGAGATTCAGCCAAGAAAGAATAAATAATCTTATCTATGCAGAACAGTTAACCAGTTGAAAATGTACCCATTCACATGGATGGCTTTAAAAGAAGATTTGACCAAGCCATGGGCAATAAATCTAATTACTGCCAAATGTATCTAATAGAAACCACAAAGAAACTATATCCGTCATTGTGTGATGGACCATTGTGCAAATGATACGAAATATGCAATCTGCATCTATGGCACAAAGATGTAAATTATGTTTAGTATGAAATATCCATCATTTGCATGATGGTATCAAGATATACATTTACACTCATTTGGTTATCTTATAGGTGCTCATGATGACCATTATAGCTCACCTCCAGGAACCAAGGTTGTAACATCTGAATGCCAGTATTGAGGACTGTGGGTGGATAAATTCTATCACATTTATATTCTGCCTCTGTACTTCCAATGGCATCTAATTGGTCACACTAGAATACGGAATAACAGAATAATAGAGTTGGAAGGGACCTTGGAGGTTCAACCCCCTTTTTGTTGTGGTCCGCCAGCAACCTGCAGAGCTGGCAGTGGAGTTGGACAGTGAGGAGGCTGGGGAGGAACATGGGCCAGTCCTGGAGTCTGGGGAAGGCCTGGATGAGGGCTCTGCATTGGAGGCAGAGATGGGGCCAGGGCCATCTGGGAATGATGCGCGGACTCCGGAGCCCCCAGAGTCGGACAGCAGAGAGGCAGAGGAACAGGAGGAGCCTGTTCTAGTGCATGCATGTGCAGAGCTGCCAGAAGGCAAGAGCAGCTAAAGCAAAAGGATGACTTGGGAGTAAGGCCAGGAGATGATTGGCCCCTCCCATAAGGCTTAAAAGAGAAACGAAGGCACTTGGGCCTTTTGCAGGAAAGCAACGTTGCTAACTCTGTTTCCAGTTGGCATCTCTTGTTTGTTTCTGAACTCCATGGGGCTTTGCCAAGTAAGGCCTTTGGCAGGGTGTCAAAGAAGATAAAGGTTGGTGATTATCCCGAAGGACTTCTTCCGAAGGACTTTTTTGCAACTAATTGGGACTCAGCTGGGAATGAACATAATTCTCAGCTGTTACAATAAAATAAGTTTTTTGGGGGACTAATTGTGTATTGTAGTGACTCAGTAAGCCTAGGTCACAAGACTTTTCAGGCAGGAAACCCTATACAATTTCAAGAGATTGTCCAATCTCTTCTTTAAAAAAGTTCTAGTTTTGGAGCATCTTCTGGAGGCAAGTCATTCCACTGATTAATCTCTCTAGCTGTCAGGAAATTTCAGGAACTAGGTGGACTTTGGCTCAGGTTATAGGGTTCTTGGTTTGTTGTGTAACAGCCACATAGTGTATTTGTGAATTTGGATAATCTGGAATAACAGGAACTCTTTGTGTAGCTCTTCCAGAGTGTATAATCCACTCACTAACAAGTGAGACTGTCTCATCACCTAGACAAGTGTTTTGACAAACCATAAGAGAGACTATAGTTGTAGTCAAATCTATGGCTTGGTGAACAAATATTGTTTCTTAACTTTCAAAAGACAACTGATAAAATGTCAGTAACTTGAATCATACAGTGTGGGGAAAGAGCAAACAAACCAACAAAAAATCCACTGAGTGTGTCAAAGCCTTTGGAAAGACCTAAGATGGATTTTTAGAACCTTCTAATATAATATACAAATATTACATTAATAATATTTGCATAGCACACCATTTAGCAAAGCTATACCAAGACAGATTGAAGATAAGAAATCCCTTTTGGTCAAAATGACAGTGATGATCAATTACAAAATCCTCTGTTCTACACAACTCTAATCTGTGGATAAAATCAAAATGCACAGAATCTCTTGCAATTTGTTTCTCCATTTCTAGACGTGTGCACAGGGTTCTCGACTTGAAAGGGCTAGAAATGTTTAAAATGAACATTTGTAGTCTATCAGCAAAAAACACAAGTTTTCCTGTCTCAGAATTGTTAGGCCATAAATTCTTTCTTGACTTGATTACAGGCGCTGTAAGTGTTGACTTTCAATTTATACTTTTGGATATGAGCTCTTGAATGTTCTGATTCTGAGTTTCTTTGTCCCATCTTCAGCAAAATGGATTGATTGTGGGGGTTAAGCCAACCTTACTGTACTGTCTCTGGGCCTCAGATGTTACACTGATGAGATCTTAGTGTCTGGCACAATTTTAGAGGAATATAAAAATTTGATTTGGTCTGCTGCCCATCTCTCTTCCCACTTTGGACTGTTGAGAGAACATCTGGGAGGGCATTGCAGACATTAATCCACATTCCGAACACTTTAGGGTGTGAGGAGGGGGGGGCAAGACTATTGGGTTCTCTTTATATCTGTTGATTGTGTCAATTGGCCTGTGGTTCCACTCATAAATTAACTGCACATCCCATCTTATATTTTTCTTTCCTAGACATGGCATTCTCTTTTCCCGACTTATGACAAGAACATAAACGTCATTATTTCATTGTAAAGTGTTAGGTATGTATGTTGTTGTTTTGAAGATAGCCTTTCAAATGTTCCTTTTTGTCATATACATTGGGTTTTTTTTGGCACCAGAAGACTCAGAGCATAGTCTCCCCTCTCGTATGTCAGGAGTCCCAGGAGCCTTCCTGCAGCTTGATCCTGGAATAGGAGGATGAGATGAGACTGTAGTCACAATCCACCATTTATATTTTCTACCTTGAAAGAGCTGCTGCCCATCTTGCTGCTGTGCCTTATGGAAAAATAAGCCCATTGTGGATTTTGGGGCTTATTTGGTGACTGCTATAGGTTGCTTAAAATGAACCCATTATGAAGTATCGAGAGACATATATAACTTCTATGCTGGAATATGTATAGGTTTTCCAATACATTATTTTATTTATTTATTTATATCTTGCCTTACTTATTTTTATAAATAACTCAAGCAGGTGAATATACGTACCTAATACTCGTCCCAAAGGTGAAGCAAGAAGCTTTTTGGATGAGAAGCAAAACGTCTTCAAAGAAAAACAAGAAAGTCCAGTTGTCTCTTGAAAAAGCACCTTTGGATCAACTATGACCTGGATGACTGAGAATCTCCATAGAAGATATACTTATACCTATTACTCTTTCCAGGGGTGAAATGCTACCAGTTCGCTCCAGTTCTGGTGAACCGGTAGTGATAAAAGCTACCAGTTCGATTGAACCAGTAGTTTAAAAAAGCTACCGGTTTGGTCAAACTAGTAGTTAAAAAAAGCTACTGGTTCCTCCGAACTGGTATTTCCAATGATCAGCTGTGCCACCCATTTTGAGAAATGCATTGGAATGTTTGGGAATTGAACATTCTAAACCCACATTAGTTTGAGAGAAATAGCCCAAGTTAGTAAATACCAGAAATGATAAAGATCCTATTCTTTAACCTCCCAAAGTTAAACTGGCTGAGGAGAAATCACTATCACTACCCTTTAAATCTCATTCTTCTTCCACAGGGGACTGGATTAGACCTGCTTCAAAAAATGCCACTTTATCATTGTCCCATATAGATGGATCTATCTGAATTGCCTTAAAGATATTATATTTCACATTTGACCCAGAAAAGAACTGTCAATGATCCAAGGGCAAAAATCCTCCTTTAGTAAGTCCACAAAAAAATTCCAGAGGACAAAACCTATTTCTCGGGGTGCACCTTGTTATTTGGAATTTTGCACAATGTGAAAAGAAAGATCACAGGTGATCCTAGAACAGATTTGATAGCTCCAGGGGACCCAAAATGGAGTCACTCACTGAAGGAGGTGGAGAGTCTAAATAGTTTGCAGATTATTATTTATAGTATAGCAATTATATGCCTTGTCCTTGGCTGAAGCACTGCCGTTTGCATCAGTCATGTCGGCTCCCTAAATTTACTGATCTCATTAGAAGATAACAGTGACAAAGACAGCTCATAATACTTTTGAGAAATGTCAAACCATTAGCGGGTCATTGTCAAAGTTATAACATGTCCTTTTAAGCTGCTTAGGAAACTGGTGGCAGCCTATGATACGGAGATTAACCCGCATCAGGAGAGGATGTAGCTGAATGGTTAATATTCAGCATGACTCCCAAAGCACAGAGCTGCCAAGCAAAATGATCCAATCAGGTGATAAAACTAAGACACATTAAACGTACACATAAAAAAAAAAAAACAACAAACCAAAATCCACCTAGCCAAGACAAGATTCCCAATTCTCTCTCTCTTCGCCCCCAGGTTTTTTTTTTAAAATCTTGGTATCTTCCAAGATGGGAGGAATAACAGGTTTTGTCATCATTACTCTGAAATTTAAACCATATGCTAGAATGGCAATGAGGCATTGAATATTTGCAGGTTGCTCCACCCAGAGCTGCTTTTGAAGACCAGGCAGAAATTGGTCTGGATTTGTTCATGCGAGACCTCCCCTTTATGCTGGTCTATGACTGTAATAAATATTTGAGTTGAGTTGAGACCATCATTCTGAGAATAATATGAATTACTGGTTGGCTTCTGGGTGCAACTCAAAATGGTAGCCATTTCCCTTAAATCCCTGCAGGATGTAGGGCTGGTTGACAGTTTTCCCGCTTTGCAGACTAAACTGGGAACAGTTAATCCAAGGAACAAGATTGTGCATACTCAGATGAATAGAGTTTACTAGAAATAATGGTAAGCTGCACACAAGAGTTCCAGCAAGTATCTTATATTCAAATATTATTTACTGTGTTTTCCCGAAAATAAGACCCTGTCTTATATTTTTTTGAACCCTGAAATAAGCACTTGGCCTTATTGCCATGCGTTCAAAAGCCCGATTGGGCTTATTATCAGGGGATGTCTTATTTTGGGGGAAACAGGATATTTATTTATTTATTTATTTTATTTTATTAGATTTATATTGCCGCCTATTCGCCCAAAACTCATTAAAAAAATCAAATAAATTACTGTAATAAAATCACCCCTGACCCCCACCTCCCGCCCCAGTGACAGCTGATCACATGAGCCATTTAATGGGTTCCATCCCACTCTGGGTTCACCAGGCTCTCTGGCAGAACCAGGTCTTCAGCGCCTTCTGGAAGAGATTTAGGGTGGGGGCCATTCTAATCTCTGGGAGAATGATGTTCTAGAGAGAGGGAGCCACCACGGAGAAGGCCCTTCTTCTGGGTCCCACTAGGTGTATCTCCCTCGGGGATGGGACCCGCAGCATTCCCTTGAATTGCACCTGGAAACAAATTGGCAACCAATGCAGCTCCCGCAGGAGAGGTGATATATGTGCACACCGGAGTCTGCACAAAACCATGAGGGCCACTGTATTTTGCACCAACTGGAGCTTCCAGATGCTCTTCAAGGGCAGCTCCATGAAGAGTGAGTTGTAATAGTCAAGATGGAAAGTGTCTTGACTATTATTATATTATACTACAAATATTATTTTTATTCAGTTAGCTCTTGGTTACATTCATTCAATGACCATCTGAAGTTACATCATCACTGAATGAGGCAATTTAAGACTGGCTCTCAAAGTTGTCACCATTGCAGCGTCCCCATGGTCATGAAATCACAATTCAGGTACTTGGCAACTGGCTCACAATTACGACAGCCACAGCATACCATGGTCACATGATTGCCATTTGAAATCTTCCCTGGTGGCTTTCAACCAGCAAAGTCAATGGGAATGGTAGAAGGAGGTCTTAAATAATGATCATGTGATGACACGCTAAATGACTGTGCAAGATTTGTCCAATGCCCACAATTGCAACAGAATGGTTGTTGTAAATTGGTGCAGTCCATGTGACATTATGCTTTATGACCACATCACTTAGCAATGGAGTTAGTGGTTCCAGTTATCTAGTTAACCTAGGATTGTCTGCATTGTCAATTTATGACGGCAAAATGCCAATCTTCTTCCACCTGCTTTTTTTGCTGTAAAGGTCCGGGCCTGTTTTATGAAGACAGGGCACTCTGCATTTCATTTCATTGTTTTGATAACTGCTAGTCATTTTATCAGTGTGAATAACTTTCACATTAAGTTGTTCTGCCCCAGCTACAGATCCCAAAGAACGCAGCACACACAAAGTCTGTACAAACCTTAGTTTACTAAATTAAATCAGTCTTTTTTCAAACAAAGGCTGTTAATTAACTTTCTTAACAGCCTACAAGAATCCAAATAATAAATAATCGTAATCTTACTATGGTTGGCAGAAAGCCCAGAAACAATTTGCGGAGAACTAAGATCAAGACGCGCAGGAGAGTGAATGAAGTTGTTCCCTGCAAATTGCCTCAGTCGTCATCCTTCCTTAAATAGGCTAAGGGAGTGTCCAATTAGCCCCAAGCCTTACTCTCAAGGAGACCTCCTCCTGAGGAGCCACCCCTGCCTTTTGGCAGTTCTGCGCACCCGTGCATCGAGAAGAGGCTCCTCCTCTTCTTCCTCTTCACTTATGGGAGCTTCTGGAGGTTCTGAAGGCCCTGGCTGAATCCCCGCCTCTGGCACCACATCTTCTCCAGCCTCCTCATTGTCCGACTCGAGTGCCAGCTGCACAGGCTGCTGGCGTAGCACCACACCAGCCTCCTCACTGTCGGAATCAGCTACTAGTTACATAGGCTGCTGACGGGCCACAACACTAAGTATTTTCTACCTACTCTGTGGAATATGCTTATCAGGTGAGATATAGGAGGAAAGACTTGCTATGGGTCCCACCTCTGAAGAAATTTTGATGATTGAGAACTTAAAGGCAAGCTTTAAGAGATAAATATGAACCCATCCCTATTAGTGTTTTGGAGGACAATGAAGAACTGGTTCTTTTGTACTACTTCTGGATAGGAAACAGAATTTTAAATGCTGTTCCAAAGGAAGTAGTACCAGGACACTGGATGGGAATGAGACAACGTACTGTTGTAGTTTATACGTCCTGTTGAAGTTGTAGAGAATTTTGTTTATGTTATATTGTGTATGTTTTAAAACTTAGCTGCTCTATGGAGGAATTGTTAAGTCACTCAGAGTCTGATGAACAGAATGGCACAATATGGGAATTGCAACCAATTAATCAACATAAGGAATGCTGTAATGCAAGTAGAAACGCAAGATCCACAATAAGAAAATATTTATGTTAAAAATGTAGGGCCATCTTTTTAGACCCCCCTGAGACCATTTTCAATTCTAGACCTCTTCTAGCATTCCTTCTTTTGATGAATCGTGTAAACTCCATAACCTCAACCTCTGTCATCTTCCCTCCTCTATTCCCCTTCCCTCTAATCTTTTTTTAAAAATATAATTGTCTTGTTTTCCAAAGAGGAGAAGACTTGAAAAGGTCAGCTGCAATTTAGAACACGTTTGATTAATTCTAAAGAAAGCTGTCCCAGTAAAGATGTTGTCTGACCCTGAATTTTGCAGATTTAGTACATCTTCTCTAATGCCTTAAACTGATACAACGTTGCTCACCATACCAATGACACAGTCCTCCCACTTCCTTTCAAAAAAACCTTCTGGTCTTGAACCAACTCCATGCTCTTAGATGGATAGATTCTTCATGCACCGTGTGCATCTTACTGTAGATGCCTCATGTATGTTGCATTATCACTGCCCGATATTTTTTTTATTCCAATTTCTAGTGGCTGCTCCTAATCAGTGAAATTCATCAAAATATTCTTAGTAATATATCTTGTTCTTGCTGGATCCAAACTGATTCTTTCATTGCTATTTGAGCTGTTATTCTACAGATATTTTCTCCCTTAGTCCAGATTCTGTTTTTGATGGCCATTTTGATTTTATTTTAAACATGTGTCGGAAGATCCGGGCCAGAGATGAAGAGAAGGTACAAGGATAGATAAAGATCATTCTTATTGCATTGTGCTTGTTCGTTGCTTTGTAATTATTTCTTCCTTTTGTTTCATTATCTCAGTGACACAAAGGGACCGGTAGAGACAGCAAAGAAACCGAATGCATGCTTGTTTAGAAGACTTACTGCTTTTCAAAGGTCTAATTCCATATTGATAGAGAAAGGGGGGATGTCATCTCAAGAGTTGTTGGGTGGTTATAAAACATCCATTTTCATTGGAGCTGAAGTCACCCTAGGATTCTTGACAAGCAAAATTGTTCCACTATTGCAAAAAAAAAAAAAACCTAGATTTTTCTTTAAACATAGGAATGTATAGAAAAATGTATTAAATAATAAATAGTAAATGCCACTTCATCAAGCTATAGCTATTTACAGCTGTGACCTGAGACTTCTATTTTGTAGATCTTTTTTTTTTTCTCTAGCAGCTGAAAGGGAGGGAGGATATGTATCCAAATTCCTGCTAGGTACCTCTCTGACTTTCACAGATAAGAAAATGGAAATAGGGCTTTTCGAAGACCAAAAGCAAACACTAAAACTAAATGCCTGCTAATATGAAAGAAAAATATCTGTATCATGTTAAAGACAATAGAGATTTCAAAAATCGCAGTGATCACAACAAATACAAAAATAAAATGCTTTTATTCTCGATATATTTTACCCTTTCCACATTTTTCTTCTCTAATTATATGTAGTGGCTTCCCAGCAAGGCAGATAAATATTACAGCATTATAACATAGCTGAAGCATACATTAAGTGGATAATCAGATTCAAAAGGTGGATTTACTATAGGGACTAAACACTATGACCTCTAAGGATTTTTTGTGAAAGCTGTTTTATGCAGTGCAAAGTATTAGAGATGTGACTTCAGATGCCTTTTAACAATTCATTCTCTTGGATTACGATCTTCAAGATTTGGGAGGCAACTCTACTGCAAACTGTGGGGCTTAGATCCAAGTGAATATCCATAAGAATGAGCTGTTTATATAATATGCCAGGAGAATAGTTCTTTCCATTGTTTTATAACTAAAATGCTACCTTATATTGAGATGATGCTATTAATTTTAATGAGTTAATTAGTCAATCACTTGAAAGAGAGACTAGCAATCTTCTGAAAATATTACGTTGGTTGACAGCCCTCCGTACAATAAATAAATAAATATGCTCCAGAAATGTGCAGGATAATTTGAGACGAGCTGTAAAATGCGAATGTGAGAAGAAAACAAAACGAGGACAAGGATAATGATGTTGGGAGTTCTTTTGCATAATGTTATACTTCTTGATTTTTGTTTCCCTTCATCTTGTAAATATAACAGCTGGAGAAAGGTGGAAGTCATTGTCGTGCATTTTTAGATGACCTTGTCATTTCTCCTTGTGAATTAAAATGAGGCTGCAGGGAGAAGCCAAAACCAAATACATCACTGCTTCCATAAATACTTGTTTTTCTTTAGTTGTGTGTGGAGGCAGTTTATTATTCCTGATTGTTTCTCCCTCAGGCATTCATCCTATGTTGACTCGGACTCCCAGAGCAGAAAAGTCTGGCCTGGCCTGCTGCCCTCCTAGAATTCCTAACATGGCTTGGAATTTGGGGAGCTGGTGGCATCTGTAGCAGGCAAGGGAACAGCTTGAAGAAAGCAATGTGGCAGACCTCTTTTGTCCATGCATTGTCATATCATTGCTTTTTTGTACATGCTCTAGGACAATGCAACCTGTACAAAGTTGTGGTGAACTCCCAATAGCACTTAGACTTACATACCACTCCATAGTGCTTTACAGCCCTCTCTAAGTGGTTTAGAGAGTCAGCCTATTGCCCCCAACAATCGGAGACCTCATTTTACTGACCTTGGAAGGATGGAAGGCTGAGTCAACCTTGAGCTGGTCAGGATTGAACTGCTGGCAACCGGCAGAATTAGCCTGCAATGCTGCATTCTAACCAGTGCTCCCCCATGGCTCTTCTGAATTTTGGCTGAATTCAAGGAACAGGACAGCCACTTACAGATTCTGACTTTTCACAGAATTTAGAACCCTCTCCAGTGTGTCCCACATTCATATGGGTGTCCCACATTCATATAAAACTGTATATGCTGTTTTATAGATATTTTAGTTCATTATACAAATCTAAACTTGGTTGGAGAGCCCATTCTAACAAACTGGTGTAAAGCATCTGGAACTAGCCCCCCAAAAATGGGTTCTATTCCAAAAGGGAATGGCTGCACTGCAAGGAGGGGAGGAAAAGATGTAAGGATTGAAATCCTCTCCCCCCTTCCATTCAATTGTATCTGATTCTCAGAGATTTCCTGGATAAATTCTTGTAGGTTTTTTTTGGCAAGGTTTTTCAGAAGTGGTTTGCTGCTATCTCCTTCGCAGGATTGGGAGAGAGTGATCAATCCAAGGTCAGCTAATTGGCTTTGGGGCTAAAACTCATGGTCTCCCAGTTTCTAGCCTGGTGCTTAAATCACTAAACAAAACTGCCTCTCATTAAAATATTAGCTCCATCTCAATTCCCTCATATAAGGATTATCTATCTCTTCGTTTTCTCTGGAAAAGTCACGTGATGTCCAAATTAAGTAGAGGAGGCCAAATATATGCAGCTCCTTCCACCTGTCGAAGGAGAGTAAGAGAATAGATGTCAGAGAAGAAGTAAAGACCAGCCAAGTTGTGTAAATATATGAGTACTGCAGTGATTGCCCAATATGGGGGAACAATCATGCAATCCAGCTGTAACCATTCAATAGAAAAAAAAAACAAATTTTGCTTTATTTCCATATCATGAGCACATCTAAACTGATCTTCCCCAGTCAAAATGAGCTCCCACCAACGTTGAATCTGGCATTCTTCGATTACTCCCCATTTAATAAATATGAAGCATACATTTCTGAAAATGAGCTGTCCTATTAGCCCGTTCCTTTGTTTCTCTGAAACAGGTTATAAAGCATGGAACTTGCTGAGATGGCCAAATTGATAGCTTTGATCAGAGAAAAGATATTATTTTAGGTTATTGCTGATTGAAAACCATTAAAAAAATGAATGTATGGTATATGGTTTTGATGATTGTAAACATAGATTGTAGAAAAAATGGAAGTTATTCTATAGCCATATAATAAAACATAAATTTATACCATAACCACTGTGAAGAATAATAGAAACTACTTCTTTATATTTTCTTTTTTTCCTTTCCTCTCTTTTTCCTGCATTTTGTCTTTCCCTTCCTTCCCTCTCTCCTCTCTTCCCCCTTCCCCTCCTCTGTCCTTCCCATCTCATCTCATCTCATCTCCTCTCTTCCCCTTCCCCTCCTCCTCTTCCCTCCCTCCCTCCCTCTTTCTTTCTTTCTTTCTTTCTTTCTTTCTTTCTTTCTTTCTTTCTTTCTTTCTTTCTTTCTTTTTTTTTCTTTCTTTCGCAATATTTGACTTCCATGTGCTTTCTTTTCTTCTGGTAGGAAGAGAATAAATTAAAATGGAAGAAAGCTCTTCATCCACAACCCTAAAAAGTGAAGCAAGATAAATGAAACCTTGAAGAACTCTTATGCCATCTCTTTCATTGTGTTTGTCTCCTAGGGCCGTGAGGAGCAATTCTGAGCCCAGGAAGGAAGTCAAGTGTAACAACATTCATCTATCTATCTATCTATCTATCTATCTATCTATCTATCTATCTATCTATCTATCTATCTATCTATCTACCTACCTACCTACCTACCTACCTACCTACCTACCTACCTACTTACCTACCTGTATTTATTTAGCTAACTAACTGACATAGCCATCCATCTACCAGAATTCTGGGCAGCAAACAGAATACAATAAAAACACAATGCCATCATATGATTACTTAAAACAATGAACAATATACTTGCATCCACCCACGCACCCACCCACTAACCACCCCATCCCAGCTCCATGAACATCCTGCCGAAGTGCCTGGGGGGAAAGGCAGGTCTTCACTGCTTTTCTGAAGGCCAGCAGGATTGGAGCTATCTCTGATGGGAGGCAGGAACTATGGCAGAGAAGGCATGCTTCCAAGGCCTGTCCTTCTTTCACCATAGGGATTTGGAGCGTACCTAACCTGCCAGATCTAATAGGATAGGTAAGATCCATCAAGGACAGCAATTATAGTGCTCAGGAAGTGGAATTTTGGGCAAACCATAGACTGTAAGAGTAATTCTGGTGATTGACAGGAGATTGTTCCACCTCCTCTTGAGGCCAGTGGGTCAAGGCCTTTGGCTTTTAGCTTGATTCACCAATGGTTTTCTTCCACTAGAAACTTCCCTTTACTGTGTCCCTGGAGCTGGTTCCAAAATGAATGCAAACTGATACTCAGTGCCAAGGACAGGTGCTTGAGACGTTCAAACTTACTTTAATATTATAACTAACACACACACACACACAGTGTTTCCCCAAAAATAAGACCCTGTCTTATATTTTTTTGAACCTTGAAATAAGCGCTTGGCCTTATTGCCATGCGCTCAAAAACCCAATTGGGCTTATTATCAGGGGATGTCTTATTTTGGTGGAAACAGGGTGTATACACACACACACATATATCAGAACTTGCACTTTATGGCTTCCAATGACATCGTTCCACTGAAATTACATCCATACTTGAATAGCCAGCAACACGATTTCCTAGGAACGGGAGCGAGCCATCTGCACACCTGAATGTACCTGCTGCTAATCAGTTTGCCTCTGCTTTCCTTGGGAACACGGCACAGGTAGAACATAAGGTCAGGACTAATGGCAAATGCATAAGACCAGCATTATCTACAGATGGTACACATTTAAAAGTAGATGTTGCTGTGGTGATAATATATAGTGCTCATGTAATTGCCCGATAATATAATTGTACCACAAGCGGCATAACTTTCCTTGTAACATAAGTTCTAAAAATGTTATTCCCCACACAAGATTTGCAATCTGTGAACATGGTGGTTTGCCTGGCAGCACTAAATGAAGTGACCAGGGGAAGGGAAGCTGTATCACTAGGATACAAGATGACAAGCTTTGGAGAAAGTGGACATATGCTGGCTAATAGTGAACATAAGATTTGGTGGAGTCTTGCGTCAAGATCTAAATTCCACTGTTGCTTCACCCTGTGGGCTGCAATGTGCAATCCTAGTTTATGACTTGAGAACCACCCAATCAATTTCAATTTCAATCAAAAATTGGAAGGGATTTTGGAGGTCTTCTAGTCCAACCCCCTGAGCAAGCAGGAGTCCCTATACCATTTCAGACAAGTCACTGTCCAGTCACTTCTTAAAAACCTCCAGCGATGAAGCACCCACAACTTTTAAAGGCAAGCTGTTCCACTGATTAATTGTTCTCACTGTTAGAAAGTTTCTCCTTCACTCCAGATTGCTTCTCTCCTTGATTAGTCTTCATCCATTATTTCTTGTCCTGACCTTTGGTGCTTTGGAAAATAAGTTAACCCCCTCCTCTTTGTAGCAGCCTCTCAAATACTGGAATACTGCCATCATGTCGTCCCCCCACCCCCCCTAGTCCTTCTTTACTCTTGATGAGCCAAACCCAAATCTTGCAACCTTTCTTCATATATTTTAGTCTCCAGGCCTTTAATCACCTTAGTTGTTTTTCTCTGCACTCTTTCTAGAGTCTCAATATCTTTTTAATAATGTGGTGACCAAAACTGGATGCAGTATTTCAGGTGTGGTGTTACTAAGGCTTTATAAAGCGGTACTAATACTTCACGTGATTTTGATTCTATACCTCTGCTTATACAACCAAGGTTTGTACAGTATTAGCTTTTTTTGGCTGCTGTTGCACACTGCTGGCTCAAGGGAGGGGCAGATATCAAAATCCTAAATCATATAAGCAAAAGAATCAATGAGCAAAAGAAGGTGAGGTGGCTTCAATTAACCTCTGAATAGATGAGCAGTAGGCTCTGTGTCCTTCTTCTCCTGATCTCACCCTCCAGTGCCCGAAGGTAGGGTGAAGGTGGCCTCCTTTGCTTTCTAGAAACTTGACAGAGTCTTGACATCTTGCCATCCCCTACTTCTTTGCTGCTGCTGTTCCAAGAAGATTTGGATTCCCCACTCTGGTAAGTTGATCCTTGGTCACTGTTTTATTTTTTCCAGAAAGCTGTAGATCTGTCTCCCATTGGGGATTTTTAAAACAGCATGATCCTTGGAGGTGGGAGGAATCAAAAAAGCCAAGATGGTGGTTGCAGAAATGTGACTGAAGCCCCTTTCTTTTTCTACATGTAGCAACATGGTACACATCAGTAGTGGGTTCAGGGGTGGGTTCTAATTTTTTTTACTACCGGTTCTGTGGGCGTGGCTTATTTTGTGGGCGTGGCTTAATTGTCATGTGACAATTATTTAGGATTTAGCAGAGGTACTGGTCTACCAGGATTTTAACTGCTTGCAGAGCTGTACCGATCTATCCATTTATTTTTGCAGGCACCAGTCTACTCATTTGTTTTCTTTTAACATTGATCAGCTGTAGGGCGACCCTTTGAAGCCCCGCGGCAAGAGTTTAAACAGTTTCTTTCCCTCTAGTCAGCTGGGACTCAGGAGGCAGCAATAGATTGGGGGTAGGGCCAAATAAAAGGTAAGAATAATGTGGGTGGGGGGTGGGGAGCAGAGCCGGTTCGGTGACGTCATATCGTCACCGCTACTGGCTCGGTGGAACTGGGTGGAACTCACCACTGAGTGGGTTCCACTTACTTTCACTACCGCAGAGCATCCATGATGATGTCCAGGTGGGTGGGTGGAGCCTCCCACCACCACCACTACCGGTTCGCCTGAATTGGAGCAAACCAGTAGAAACCCACCACTGATACACATATACAAAGGGTAGAGCTTTAGTCGTGCAGCTATAACCACCTTAGTATTATTTTGTTTTATACTCCCCCCACCCGAAAGACACCTCTGGATGGCTTAAGCCTAGGAAAGTGGCTATAGAATTACAAGTGGGCAGAGCAACCTTACCTGTTAAATGTGATGAATGAATCAGCACATGCAAACAAGAAAGCAATGAAGTGGTTAGTGCTCCCATGTTACTCATCCTCTCTGTCCCATCTCTCTTGTTCCAGGAATGAATTGTTTCAAAGGTCCAAAAGCTCCCATATTTCTGTAGGCACAGCCTGGCGACAGTCCCTTTTAGCTGCTGCTTCTACCGACAGATCAGCGACAGAATGCACCGTGGCGGACGTTTGCACATTGGGAACAAGGAAGGTTTCATGGCCTGTTTTCATTTTGTGAGCATAGGTGTGTGTCTGTGTGTGTGTGGGGGGGAATCTGTTTTATTTCCTATCTCTAAGATGCCTTTTCAAAGACCATTACATTGCAGCAAAATTTAGTTAATATCTCCCATGGTATCTTTTTAAGGTAATAAGCTCAATGCTGAATAGAATAGAATAGAATAGAATAGAATAGAATAGAATAGAATAGAATAGAGTAGAGTAGAGTAGAGTAGAGTAGAGTAGAGTAGAGTAGAGTAGAGTAGAGTAGAGTAGTAGAGAGTAGAGTAGAGTAGAATAGAATAGAATAGAATAGAATAGAATAGAATAGAATAGAATAGAATAGAATAGAATAGAATAGAATAGAATAGAATAGAATAGAATTCTTTATTGGCCAAGTGTGATTGGACACACAAGGAATCAGATATGCTTGACAAGAGAGCATTCCAGAAGTGGAGGACTCTCTGTTGCTCAATCTCATCCAGAAGCACAGCACATTGGATAACTATTGTACAACTGACTTATTTGCTATTCTGAGAGTGGCTGACCTTTAGCAATCTTTACCTGTGCGGGAGGCACAGTTTTTAAGGATCATGTAAAGTTTTGAACCATTTTTATTTCTTTGAAATATCTCCTTGAAGCATTCTATTATTAGGAGCCTGGTTAGAATGCAGTATTGCAGGCTAACTCTGCCCATAGCCAGGAATTCAATCCTGACCGGTTTAAGGTTGACTCAGCCTTCCATCCTTCCAAGGTCAGCAGGGGTGAGTTCTACTTACCTTTACTACCGGTTTACAGCAGGGCCGTGCACGTGCACTTGCTTTGCTCGCGCGCACGCGCACTCTTCTGTGCAGAAGCATTTTGATGACGTCGGGGTCGGTGGGCGGAGCATCCCGCCAATTTTACTACCGGTTTTATAGAACCGGTGTGAACCGGGGGCAACCCACCATTGGAGGTCAGTGAAATGAGGACCCAGATTGTTTGGGGCCATATGCTGATTCTGTAAATCGCTTAGAGAGGGCTGCAAAGCACTGTGAAGCGGTATATAAGTCTAAGTGCTATTGCTAGTGCTGTTTTAATATGAATGCTATATTACTACTCTCCTACAGGTATCCATATAATGGATCTTGAAAAATTTTGCAGTTCATGCTGTTTTCTTCCCACACCGGAGTATCCCATGGAAGTGAGAAACCTGGATCAACTTTCTTGCGATCTGAATTTGCATATTTGAAGTACGTAGGCAGTCTTAGCCGGGGGGATCTTCCGGCGTATCTGAGGTCAGCCAAAAGATCACTTAAACAATATCCTCTCAACTGCAAATTCCCATCGACTCGATCGTTTGGTACGATGAACTAAATGTCTGCGATGGCTCCTGCTATGACTTTTGGCGATCTGATATTGGCAGGTCTGTGCATGTGTGTATTTCTGTGGGAAACTGAGCCGGTGCCCACTGCCTAATTAGAGACTGTTTACAAATTTGGTGGACAATTTGGCAGCGCAGTGGGAGCAATATGATGTAGTGCAGTAGAAAGGCATTTGAGTCAGCCATCTGTAGTACAGATCGAATTGGTGTGAACAGGCTGCCAAACTTGCCAAGCGAATCTGGGGGAGCATTTCCCAGGATGGAAATTTCTTTCAGCAAACCATTTTCCAGCGCTGAAATTTCTTTTAGCACTTTCGAAATGTCTTCAGCGCTGGGCAAACTCATGGTCTGCGCTGAGCATCTCCCACAAAGCACATCTTTTTGTACTCTTTTTTCAGGAATGGGCAGATCTCAGAAGTGACTCCCACTCCCCCGCAAAAGGGAGTAACAAATATTGTGACTTTGAAAAGATAGGGAATGGTTACAGGTAGTCCTTGACTTATGACCACAATTGAGCCCAAAATGTATGTTGCTAAGTGAAACATTTGTTAAGTGGATTTTGCCACATTTTACGACCTTTCTTGCCACGGTTATTAAGTGAATCGCTGCAGTTAGTAACACAGTTGTTAACTGAATCTAGCTTCTCCATGGACTTTGCTTGTCAGAAGGTCACAAAAAGTAATCACATGACCCCGGGATACTGCAACCGTCATAAATATGAGTTAGTTGCCAAGTATGTAAATTTTAATCACATGACCATGGGGCTGCTGCAATGGTCATAATGTGAAAAACTGTCATAAATCACTTTTTTCAGTGCTATGGTAATTTTGAATGGTCACTAAATGAACTGTTGTAAGTCAAGGACAAAGAAATACTTGAAGGGCATTCAACTTGAAGGGCAACTGGGTGGGAAATATCCTTGGTTGTTCTACCTCAAGTAGCAATGTATCATAGATGACACTGGTGTTTAAGAAATGCATATATTTTTGATAAATATTCTTTACATAGAGTGCTCCTATTTTAAATAGAGTGCTCCTATTTCTGTATAACGAGGGGCCAACCTGTTGCTGTTTTCCCACCTGATTCCATTTGTGTGAGATATGATATGAAGGGAAAGAAGAGCGAAAGCTTTGACATTAAAATCAAAGAAAATGTGCTAAGAGCTCTCTCTCTCCCTTTCCCTCTCTCCCCCTCCGTCCCCCCTCTCTCCCTCTCTCTCTCCCTCCCTCTCTCTCCTTCCCTCCCTCTCTCCCCTCCCTCCCTCTCTCCCTCCCTCTTCCTCTCTCTCCCCCTCTCCCTCTCTCTTTCCCCCTCCCTCTCTCTCTCTCCGCCTCTTTCCCTCCCTCTCTCCCCCTCTCCCCCTCTCCCCCCTTTTTTCCCCTCTTCAGACTGTCCTCTCTGCAAACCATCTATCCTGTATATGCTATAACATTGAAGACTTAACTTTATTAAGAAATACAGGTAATGTATAACTTGCATCATTGTTTTTTAAAAAAAATAGATTTGTAAACTTTCTCTTTGTGAACTCTGACTTTCCTTTTTCTTCCTCTACTCCCTTTCCTCAAGTACATTCTTCTTTTACATCTGGTTTTTGGCTGTATTTTTAAGGGATTTTGTTTTTAATCCAAAGCCTTCCCGCGTGAAGGACTATGCAGCTGCTTTTTATGTTCTTAAGAAATTTAACAGGATTTTTGTTTTTAAAACTTTGAGTTATATATCTAGCAGAACAATCCTATCAATTGTTCAGAGAATCCCGAGAAATCTAAATACTCTGATGATTGTAACCTGTCAGGGAGAAAATAAGGATGGAGAGAAGACTGATTCTCTCTGTTCCTGTCCCTGCTTTTTAAAGCAAATGCCAAGTGCCAATACTGGAAGGCAAATTGGATAATGCAGCTGGTCTTCATTTCTTCCTGTGATAGAGGCGTAGAAAAGGAGAAGAATGAAAGTTCTTACAAAGCTCAAATCTTTTCTGCCCTTCCCTGTCCTCAGTTCAGACTTCAGAATTTGGCTCTCCTCCAATATGTATAAACTCTCTCTCTCTCTCCTCCCTCTCTCATCCTCTTTCCATCCCCCCTCTTCCCCCAGCAGGCTGTTTCCCCCCATGAGATCAGGGGTCTCAAACTCGCGTTGTCACGTTGTTGTCACACGACTTTTTCCCCCTTCACTAAAATGGAGGTGGGCGTGGCCAGCACGTGATGCATCCGTGGGCCCCTGTTATAAATAATCCTCATTTGGCATCTGGGTAATATATGCTCTGCTAAGCAGCACTAAATCCACTTTAACTAATCTGAGAAAAGCTAAGCAGAGTTGAGCTTGGTTAGTATTTGGATGGGAGACTGACGTAAAATCCCAGAACTGTATGCTAGCCTGAGAATTTTTTAAAAAGGCAATCTCAGAAAAGGCAGTGCAACCCACTTCTATAAGGGAGTCCTGGTGGAGCAGTGGTTAGAATGCAGTATTGCAGGCAAACTCCGCCCACAGACTGGAGTTTGATCAAGGGCTCAAAGTTGACTCAGCCTTCCATCCTTACAAGATTGATAAAATGAGGACCCAGATTATTGGGGAAAATATGCAAATAATGTTTATATTGTAAATTGCCCGAGAGTGCTGTAAAATACTATAGCGTGGTATATAAGCCTAAATGCTACCGCTATTGCTATGTTGTATCCAAGCAAATTGCATGGGTATGTCCATGGTGTCTCCAGCAGTCAAATTTACCTCAAGGGCACCTTTACTTCTTCAAAAATCCAAGTCCAACATGTGGCTGCAGGCTTCACACAGTTATGTAGCATCACAGAGATGATCCTTCCCTATCCTTGATGAATGATCATGACAACTGGCCCTACTATGGCCTGACAAGAAATCATTTTCATCTGGTATTTCCAAGCTATCTTGGTGTTCTCAGATGAACTGTACAACCACTTAATCAAATCATGGAGAAAGACCTGGCGAAGACTTGAACAACAACAACAACAACAACAAAATCCTTCCAAAATCTCTTCTAGCCGGAATATTCATGTCAGAATTTGAAACCTAGAGAGCATTGTTATTGAGGGGGCTCTATATTTGGTACAGCAAGATTCTTTGTTAGTGTTTCATATCCATCTGTATATATGTGGGTGAAAAATTCTGTTATATTTATAGCAGATACAGTCTTATCGTTCAGCTGCAGATACCCTGCTAGCAGTTCAGGACTACAGGATTTCACAATGTTCTCCAACAACATTTATACATATGATGAAACCACTTTCTGCCCACAGATCAAAGCTGAACAACAAAGGCAGGTTTTTTTCTTTTCTTCATAAACCTCATAATATGGGCACTGCTATAGAACTTTTGTGGCGAGGGCAGGGCGAAAGTAGCTTATTATTAGCTGCCTTCTGTTTATATTTTTGCAGATGAGAAAGGAGATTGCATGTGATGGGTATCTTAAGGCTTGCAGTGGGTTGTGTTTAACCCTGCTGAGAAATTTCTCAACTTCTTGAAAGTTTTAACTTTTCTCAATTTGTCAAAAAAAACCAAACAAAAAACCCCCCCAAAATCATATTCAGACTGATAGGGATTTCTGTTGACCTTTCTAGGACAAATATAGAAGAAATTTTGCAGTGAGCATGACTTCCTGCTCTGCCACCCTCTGTAGAATTTGTTTAGCCTTACTAAACCTTGTGGATATTATCTTAGTAGCTGTCTTAAAAGTCAGGGGAACCAGATCAGTAATGGCATCACTCTGTTGCAGAGGTCTTCAAACTTGGAAGCTTTAAGACTTGTGGACTTCCACAAGTCTTGAAGTTCACAAGTCTTAAAGCTGACAAGTTTGAAGACCTCTGCTCTATTATATTCTCTGTGAAAATCTTTGGAATACAGATCAGCCTCTCCCAACATGGGCACCTTCCAAATGTGTGGACATCAGCTCCTGGAAGTTTAAACAACGGCCATCCTTCATAGGATGTTTAATACTAATTTAGAAAAGTAATTTGCTAGCAAATGTGGATCCTTTAGGTTGAATATATCTAGTGTTGAATATATCTAGTGTTTTTCTTTGTGAATGATGTGTAGAGCTCTCAATTTTGGAATGAACCCACTGGGTGGTCACCCAGGTACTGCCAGAAAAAATGTATTGTCAAAAAAAGGGGAATACAGGTTTTTGTCAAATATATTTTACCATAATAGAGAACACTAGAATACTAGAGGTAAACTGCATGCCTGCTCAACCTATAATCCAAGTGTTGACAGCTGAGACATCATTGTCTTTTCTGATTTGTCATAGTATCACATGAAAGGGATCCTAACAGAGGTAGGTTTCAGCAGGTTCTGACCAGTTCTGGAGAACTGGTAACAGAAATTTTGAGTAGTCCGGAGAACCGGTAAATACCACCTCTGACTGGCCCCACCCCCATCTATTCTCTGTCTCCCGAGTTCCAGCTGATCGGGAGGAAATGGGGATTTTGTAGTAACCTTCCCTGGAGTGGTGTGGGAATGGAGATTTTACAGTATCCTTCTCCTGCCATGCCCATCAAGCCATGCCCACAGAATCGGTAGTAAAGATTTTTGAATCACACCACTATTCCTAGAGATTATCAATTGGTTTGGATGCACCTAAATTGAAATGATTATAATCATAATACAACCTCCTGCTCAGGACAGGATCCAATGAGTTACAGTATGTCTAACAGATGACCATCTAGCCTTTTTTGAAGACCTCTCAACAGGAGAACTTATCATATCATGTGGCAGATTATCCCACTGGCTGACAGCGTCTACAGTTAGAAAGTTCCTCTTGATGTCTGAACTTGTTTCCTTATAGTTTTAGCTCATTAATTCTGGCCTCTTGGACAGCAGAGAAGCTTCTCTGTGCCAGTCCTTCATATATTTGAAGACTACTATCCTATTTCTCATCATTGTTGGAGTAGATGGAAGTGGACTAAACATTCCCTGGTCCTTTGACCATTCATCATAAGGCTTAGTTTCCACACACTTTACCAACTTGGTAGATTTCCCCTGAATTTGCTCCAATTTGTCACTGTCCTTTCTGACTTGGACACATTATTTAAGTTATACTATGAATTCTGTCCTTAGCAGAGTAGAGGGAAATGATTACTTCTTGTGGTCTGAACTCATGGTCCTGTTATTGAACCCCAAAATAGCATTCACTTCCTTAGCAGCTATATCATAGCATATTTAACTTGTGGTCAACAAGGACATTCTGTTTCTTTTCCCATATAGTACCGTCAAATCATTTAATATTTAGGTCTTAGATTTTTCCTGCTGAAAAGTGCAGAACTTGACATGCCTCCATTAAACTCCTCCATATTTATTTTAGCTCATTACTCAAATCTATCTAGGACATTTTTTGCTTTAAAGAGAATTTGAACATGATGACCTTTACCATAGACATTTTAGATAGGGTGTACAGTTTGAAAGCATGTAAAAAATGCAAGTCAAAAAACAGAGACCACCTTTGGTGGGAAGGTAACAGCATTCCGTGCGCCTTTGGCGTTTAGTCATGCCGGCCACATGACCACGAAGACGTCTTCGGACAGCGTTGGCTCTTTGGCTTTGAAAGGGAGATGAGCACCGCCCCCTAGAGTCGGTAACGACTAGCACATAGGTGCAAGGGGAACCTTTACCTTTACATTTACAGGTGTAAAGAGTCTAGAGTTAACTGAATCGTGTTAGCTTCAGGTGCAGTTCTCTAGATATTCTCACAAGATTGGTTTTGCATGTACATATTGATCTGTTTTTAAAATGTGGATTGAAATCCCTGTGTTGTATTAAAGGTTTTGTTTTACTTCCTGTGGCTGTGACAAACTATTACAAACCTCCAGAGGTTGAGATTTAAGGATGTACAAATTGATAAAAGTCTTGCCGGTTTTTTTTAAATTCCCTATTATTATGGAACGAATTGATTCTGCTGGTTTTTCTGACAATGTTTGAAAATTGTAGAAATTTTCATAACTATTTACTTTCATAGTATCTCATTACATATTGCAACCTTTGTTATACAGTATCTTAGTTTAATATACTCAACAGTTAATGTAAATTGCTCATATCCCTCCTTTATGAAATGAAAATTGTCCTCAGGGTGCCATCGGCCAAATTATGTCGGCTGGCGACACCCAGGGGGAGGGCCTTCTCTGTGGGAGCCCCTGCCCTTTGGAATGAACTGCCCCCAGAAATGCATAAGATCTCTGATCTCCGTGTATTTCGCTGTGCCCTCAAAACCTTGTTGTTCCGCCAGGCCGGGCTATCAATGTAAAGATTTTAATTGGTTTTAAATGTGGGATTTTAAATTTGGGGGTTTTATAATTGAGCCAATTATTTAATAATTTTAATTATTTTTAGATTTTGTCTGTCTTTGTGCTTTTAATCAGGCTGTACACCGCCCTGAGTCCTTCAGGAGAAGGGCGGTATAGAAATAAAATAAATAAATAAATAATAAATAAATTATTGAGATGCAGTTTCCTCCAAAGTAAATTCTCTTTTTCAACGTATTTGCCGCAATGTATAGATAACTTTCTGTAATGGACTTTTAGTGATGATGTTTTAAAAATCTTCCTTGAGCAAGAAAAATGTATGCTAGATTTAATAACTGATTTTATGCTACTATTTTTTTTTTACTACTATGCAATTAATGTAGAATATTTTAATATCCCAACTGGAAAATAAATTTGATCAATACTGATAGATGAGAAATCTCTTTGATTTTATATATTTTTTTAAAATAAGAACTTACAATGTTTAATAGTTTCATAAATACAGTAGGACAAAAAGGATTTTAAAACTAAAAAAAAGGGGGGATTCAAGATAACGAAAAGCCTTAGGTGTTGGCCTACCTGGGTCTAAGAACAGATATTTATATTTAATTTCAAGGTGGTGGTGGCAAATGTTATTATATTGACTGCTAATATTATAGAAAATATTAACACTCCGAATATCACTTCTCTCTGTTTAAAAATCAGTGTTGAATTATTTTTTTTGACATTAAGCCACCAATGAGCCTTTTTAATTATTAAAAAAGAAACATTTTTTTTTAAAAAAAAGTTTTTATGTTTTAACTTGTTAAATATGTTCTGTATTTCTCATGGGAACTCAAATGAAAAGTGCAAATTAAATTTGGCTATTCTGACGAGAGAACTTTATACATTTATAGTTTGTGAAAAGATACATAAAGGATGAAGTGACTCAACTGCTGTTTTTCTAAAAGCATATTACATTTTGGGAAGATCCATAATAACCTCTTGAGATGAAGGAGGCTAACTTAAGAAATGGTAGCCTTTTTCTTCACAGAATGCGCAGTATTCATTTGCTTTTGAGTCGACTGCTTTTTAATCTCCAATTGAAATACAAAGCTTTCTCTGTGTTGTATTTTCATTGTGTTGATCATTGTGTTGATAGCTCTAGTAAAGATCCCCAGACAAAGTTAATGCTATAGCCTTGAAATTAAAAGAGCCTCTTAAAGACCCAAGCTATACCATCTACCTTTCCATTACTGCTCCAGTTGAAACCGCTATATACAGTATGCATCTTTCCATTTTCCTTTGGGTTAAAAACAGATACAGCTGGCTTTATTGTTGTACAAAACAATGCACCAGTGTTTCCTGTTGTTTGTGCGGAGGTGAATAGCTAAGCCTATTACACCAATTTTCATATCAGTTTCCACCGTATGCAAAGAGTGAAAGTGCTATCTTTTCATTTAGTTTTAGATTTAATCTAAACTATCCCATCTTTATGCCCTGTGTTTAAGTGATCTTCAAATGAGATTAATGTATTTGATGTTGTGTTCTACTCAGTAAAATACGGCCGAATGGCTATTTTGATTACATTTTTGAATGAAAATAGTATTTCTATTATAAAAATGATTATTTGAGTATGATTATACAAACTAGATCACTTCCCTGACTGTTCCAGTTCCTCTGATATTGCAAATCTATAGCTATGGAAGAAAAATGTAGAAATATCTTCTCATTGTAAACCTTTACAATGGTACATGGTAGTTTCTATAAGACATTCTCATTTGCTCTGAGAAAGACTCGATGCCATGGGAAGTATAAGTAGCTCTTTACATCTGAGAATATTTCAAGCAGTCCACATGAATAGCAAATATATTATTATTAGTGATTTTTCTCTCTAGAGGCAAAGGCAGGTTGGTGGAGCAGGGCCAGCTGCCACTGAATTTCAAGCCAGAAAACTTTTAATCAAACACAATCAATCCAACGTTTTATAGAGTTGAAAAGTGCTTAACTGTTGGCTGGATTGTGTCCAGAGTTTGGCATTAACAGTCTCTTTCTTCATATGTGTCATTATAAATCCAGCTGCATTTTTTATTGTTCTGGAAGGTTCTCCTGGGTAAGAAACCAAGAATAGACCAATCATATTTCAAATAAATACATGCTCCCTTATTAATTTATTCGATTTATATTATTCTTTTCAAATAGTTTATGGTTCAAAAGAAGTAAATTCAAACACAAACATATATCATGGAGGTTTCCTAGCCGAATTAAAAACTGGGAGACACTGAGTTTTAGCCTTTCCTTAGGCATGAAATCTGGTTGGGTGACTTTGAATTGTTACTCTTTGTCAGCTCAACCCACCTCACAAGGTGGTGGCTGTGGAGAGAAGTTGAAGAGAGAATCTTGAAATGTACAGTACAAATAAAAGGGGAATATATATCTAATGAATAAAGAGCAGCATGATGGCTAGAGGTGGAGATCTCACCTCATAATCAGGAGGCTGTGAATTTTATCCTAGGTAGTGGCAGATATTTCTTTCTCTGGGTGCAAAAAGAAAATATCTGCTGTGAACTCTATGTAGGTGTCAGGAAGGGTATCCGTTCAATAAACACTCCGCTCCATTCAGTTGCCCTGACTCCACTCCAATGCAAGGGATTACAGGATTGTTAGAAGAAGAAAAAAATACATCTAATGAATAAAATAAAAATCTTGCTAAAATCTTTAACACTAAATGCTAGAGAGAGAATGGGATCAAATACTACCAATGAGGAAATATTGTCCACACATTAGGGAAAATGCAGGAGAAGGCCCTTTCCCTCCTGTCTGATTGATATTCTTTCACAGCAAGTTGTTATATTTGCAGGTAAGATAATAGGGCTAAGGCAGGGGTGAAATGCTCCCGATTTGGACCGGATCACCCGATGCGGTAATGATCGTGGCGGGTGGTTCGGAGAACCAGTAGCGATCGCAGTGCAAGGCTCTGCCCACCCGCCCGGTTGTTGTAATGTGTAATGTGTTTTGTAGCCTCTGGGCAGGCACAGAAGGTTTTGCTTTTTTGCTTTTAAAAGTAAAAAAAAAAGGCTCTGATGATCACAGCTGAGCTGCGCAATGGTCAGAGTCTTTATTTTACCTTTTAAAAACATTTTTTTACAAGGTTTGTAATTTGGCCGAATAGGTTGTAAAAAAAATGCTTTTAAAAGTAAAAAAAAATGATCGCGCGTCACAGCTGATCACCCCCCTGCATGCGCTGTTCTACTTACCCCATGTCTCCTTTTTGTGTGCACTGCACATGCGTGTGCGCACCTTGCATTTGGTGCGTGGTGTGCATTGCGCATGCGCGCGCATGCACAGCCAGCAAACCGATAGTAAACCAGTTCAGATTTCACCACTGGGCTAATAGTTTTACAGTATTATGTTATAAAGATTACAATACTTTAACCTGATTATTGTTAACACTTTAAATTTTACCATTTTTAATTTATTAATTTTAGATTTTTTATAACAGTGTTGTAACTTATGTGTATTTATTTGTATTACCTATAGTATAATTTAAATGCTCTGGAGGCTTATTCAATAAACTTCATACCAGGGGTGAAATCCAGCAGGTTCTAACAGGTTCTGGAGAACCGGTAGCGGAAATTTTGAGTAGTTCGGAGAACCGGCAAATACCAGCTCTGGCTGGCCCCAGAGTGGGGTGGGAATGGAGATTTTGCAATATCTTTCTCCCAGGAGTGGGGAGGGAATGGGGATTTTGCAGTATCCTTCCCCTGGAATGGGGTGGAAATGGAGATTTTGCAAAACGTTTTTATTTCAAGCTGGGCTGGCTTGACCCCCCCCTTAGATATTTTTAATTATTAATTGATTTTAGTTGGGGTGTTTTAAATTTTATATTGGGCCAAAACTTGTTTAATTCTTTTAAAATTAATCTTAAATTTTGCATGTGATGTTTTTATCCTTGGCTGTTCACTGCCCTGAGTCCAGTAGGAGAAGGACGGTATAAAAATCTAATAAAATAAAATAAAATAATAAATAAATAAATATCCTTTCCCTGTCATGCCCACCAAGCCACGCCCACAGAACCGGTAGGGAAAAATTTTGAATTTCACCCTTGCTACTGACTGACTGACTGACTGACTTGCTTACTTACTTGCTTATGTTCCCTATCCTTTTTCCTGTAATCACAAGTACAATTAATTATGCTTATCCTCCATGAATATATCTAACATTTTCTAAAACTGCTCCGACTTCCTCCTAGTACTATTACTACTATTTGAAGATAAATAGTGGATTTCTCTGAATATAAGTCTGACAGCCAACTATTTTTGTGATTCTGCATAAGAACATGAGAAGATATTAATAGTAGGCATTTAGAGATAATTCTGTGCAAACTCTGACAAGGGAATATAGAAAAATCCTAAACAGATTTCCCCGGTGTTTTTGACAGAAAAGGTGAAAGGGTAGCAAATTATCGCACATTGCCACCTGATACCCCCAATATGATTACAAGCAAGAGATTCTTTCCTTTATGATAAATTGCCTCTTGTTGTCCCAAGGCATTTGCTATATGATGGTTTAATAACAAGGTGATATGAAAAATGGCCCATAGTTAAACTGTAGCATGAATGCATAGATAGATTTATTTTGCCAAGGTTCAATAGCCTGTATCGCTTTCCCCAAATGCTGCAAAAGTAATCACTGGTGACCTGAATTGGTTTTTTCCCCCCAAGGAATCCACTCTGACAAATAAAGAGAAGAGTTTTAATTTTAAGGTACTTTGTGGGAAGTCTGCAAATCTGGGAAATGCTCTCCCTTTAAAAAAAAAACATACTTTTTTAATTAGTTTATAAAATAAAATAAAAAAATACAAAAGAAAATAGTAGGAAAAATAAGGGAGAAAGAAGGGGAGAGGAATGTGTAGGGAAAAGTGTGGGGAGAAAAGAAAGAAAAGGGATTGACTTCTGATTCCCTTTGGTGCAGTAGAATAAGATAACATCAAACCTCAACTTTTTACTTTTGCATAATAGCATAAAGTAGCTATTTCTATAACAACAAACCTATCTAATCGGTAAAACCCAAAATCAAAATTTCATTTTTTTCTCCACCTCAAGCACAAAGTCCAGAAGCGGTTTCCAAGTAGAAACAAAAGTACTGTAATTCTGTTTTTTCTTTTCTTTAATCAAAGCAGTCAAAACACATTTTGAGTGCGTTCTTTTCCACGACTTTCTCTTGTCTCCAACAGGGAAGCGTCTATGAAATGAGTACTTCAACCAGAGGCGGGTACCCTGGATCCTCCCCCCCCAAATTAAATAATATCTTACTTTGAATGAGCAATTAGAGGGCAGTCCTTCATTTACAAGTATTTATTTAGCAAGGCTGTTCAGGCTTTATAGCCAGTTTAGGGCTCAAAAACCATAAAAAGAAGGCATGGGATTTTGAAACAATTTTGAGACGCTTTTGGCATTTCTCCAGCAGACCAAGGACATAAACAATTCCAATGGGCCCAGTCCTCCCCATCGTGAGAGATAGTATATTTCCATTTTATTTTTATAATTATTTCTACAACTCCATGCAAATGTATGTATGTATGTATGTATGTATGTATGTATGTATGTATGTATGTATTTATTTATTAAGTTTCTACACTGCCCATCTCATCTAAGTGGCTCAGGGCAGTTTACAACAACATAATAAAATCAGATAAGTATCTTAATAAAAGCACAGCTTAAAAACAAAGTTAAAAAAACCCCCACTGAACACTTGCAAGTAAAAATAAGCTAGGCTAAAATTCAAAGGCAAGGAAGTTAACAAGCCAAAGGGAGTGTCATCAGGCCACCAGCCATCTCCAGGACTGCATTGCATCTTTAGAGGTCCGTGCTAATTGGCAAAGCCAGGTCTTAACATTCTTTTGGAAAATCAGATGAGCGAGGACTCACCTTGCCTCTGTGGGGTAAGATTTTCTGTAGGGCGGGACCATCAGCTGAGAAGACCCTCCTCCTCAATTTTGCCAGTCAAAACTCTCCAACCAATGGGATATGGAGTATGCCCTCTCTTCTAGACTGATTATATGACATTAATGCATATCTGTGCCCTTCTGTCCTTTGCTTAATGGGTGCATATCCTTTTGGAAGAGGGCGGAGAATGTTTAACTGACCAGGCTCCCATTGTCCCATCTGAACAGATTCCTTCAAACACAGCAAGAAGGTAAAGATCCCATCAGTGCTGTCCACCAAGCACAGGATTAACTGGAGAAGGCAACTTTTAAGAATGGCAAATTATTGCTTGCTGTTGCACAGCCAGTGAGTTGGCTACAGAGTGATTGAGCTATGTATTCTCCCAGATGGTCCAGTGGTGAACTGAATTTTGTTATATATCGGGCGGACCAGCCTTTGCTTTCATTATCTTCAGGAAAGTTGGATTAATATTCCCTCCCCCCCCCGACACAAACTTTTGTTTTTGGCATCAGCATCCCAAAAATATAAGTGCCTTCAAAATGTTCATTAATTAACACTGTTTTTATGGGCTACATCCATTTAGTAAAATTGCAGAAAGGAATGTTGCCGACACATCTGCCATTGACTTCTGTTAGCTTGGGCACGTTAGACCTCTGTGAATAGCACAGCGCTGAGAAAAAAAAAAATGAATGCAGTCCAGAAATGTATGGTGGTTTTGGAGAGAAATTCAGATTGCTATAAATTGCTGTGATCTTGTTTTTAATCTCCGGGGTTTGCAACCTTTTATAAAATGACCCAGTTTATATTGTATCAAGAGCAGATGTATTGGTTTGATTGCGGGTAATGTTGTTGCTTTACAAAAAGGTGGAGGCAAGGAGCAGGTGGGGACCGGACTATTTCAGAATTAACTTAGGGAGGTTTATACACCCCTCAGCTGAAAGCGTTGCTGGCCAGATTATAATTATAATTACCTTGGCTCCGTCGCACTGTTTATCTGCCATGCCACCCACCCAACCACCTGCCTGCTATGAATTCATTCAACACTAACTTCATCTTCTGTCTTTTAGGGTACTTCCCTCCTTCCACTTATCTTTTTTTCTTCTTCCCTCCCCAATGTAACATAATGGACCGTGGTTGATCCAGTGAGCAAATGTTCATCCTATCAAGCAGTGAAAAAGAAGATGAAAAAGGCTTTAAGATAATAAAATGACAAGCGTATGTTGTTTCATAAGAAAATCTGGGAAGAAGAAAACATTTGAACCATACAATTTTTAGAAGGCCTCAGAGTGGGTTGCGTTCTTCAGTTTAGTGACAAGCTGAAGGATCAGCTTGAAGAATCAAGATCTGAATGCAAAGTTGGGAAGACGGAAAGCAGACCTTTCCCTTGTTTGAGGCTGTAGAGTTGTTTGACTAGGAATTACCAGGAGCTAACTACGAAGTCAAGTTCCAGTCTAGAAGTCATGCTGGGTGAAGTAGGGCTGAAGAAGATCTGAGTAAGTCCACAGTCAGAGAGTGTTACTCAGACTAAAGAACCTGAAGTATTCTAAAATGCAAGACCTCATCAGAACCCTACCAATCTAGGAACCTGTCCAAGCCCTGTCTCAATTCCTGAAAAAGGAAGAGAAACAGGGAGGTAGTCCTTAACTGGAGGCTATTCAGAACTGAAACTGGGATGCTGTGGTACATCAGCTTTCACTTCTAGTGCAGACAACATACCCATGCAAATCTCAACTTCATCTGAAGAACCAGAGGACTCCATCAAGCTTTTGGACCCATTGGGTTGATAAAATATGTTGGGAATGTTCCTTTTCTGGTGTTGTATTTGCTGGGGATGCCCAACCTGAGAAAGGACAATCTCGATAAAGAGTTCCCAGCTGTGGAATTACTTCCTGTTCCAGTTCTGGCTGGTGTAAAACCTGTACAATGTTGACATCAGATGAAAACTTATTTTATCTTGAGCTTTAACTGTTGACCATATTGCTTTGTCTCTTGTTGCTGTCATTACTGCCCTGATTTTAATATGCTAGAATTTTTTGGTTAACGCTTTGTAATATGTTTTAAGATGGTGTAGGGAATCTTTTAGTAACAAAAAGCTATACTTAACATATTTTAATGCTTTCTAATCCTACCTTGTTCTCCATTTTTGTGTTATTGTAGTTGTAGTGAAAAGCAGGAAACAAACTGAATAAATCAAGAAAGAAAGAAATTTGCTATAGAAAGACAATGCAACCTATTTTATGATTAATGGCATGGGATTTTTATAGTCAGGCAAACCATATAGGAAGTTTAATTTCTTTTTGTATGTAAACAGAAGTACCTACAACACTGGGAGATCTGTTGCAGGAAAACTGCAATTGATTGAATGGAAACAGGAGGAAATCAGGTAAGTAAATTTAGAGTGTACAGACAATTATGGTTTTACATTTTTTTCTTCCTCCAATTCCATATTTTTCAAATACTAGGCTTTGCACTACGCCTGCAAACGGTAACATCCATTTATTTATTCAACATAAATTAAGCATACATTGATGTTACAGATAGTCCTCGATTTACAACAGTTCATTTAGTGACCAAAGTTACGACGACACTGAAAAAAGTGACTTATGACCATTTTTTCACACTTATCACTGTTGTAGCAGTCCCATGGTCAGATTCAGATGCTTGTCAAATATGCTAAATATGACTCTTATTTATGACGGCTGCAGAGTCCCAGGGTCATGTGATCCCCTTTTTCAACCTTCTGACAAGCCAAGTCAATGGGGAAGCCAGATTCATTTAACTCTGTTACTAACATACAGCTGCAATGATTCACTTAACAACCGTGACCAGAAGGGTTGTAAAATGGGGCAAGCCTCAATTAACAAATGTTTCACTTAGCAACATAAATTTTGAGCTCAGCTGATGTCATAACTCAAGGACGGCCTGTATTAATTTATATAATTTAGTCTGAATGTTGCTGATTACTCAGATTTCAAGAGTTTAAAAAAACCGAAATATTTGTAGTGCTGTAATTGCATAGATGTGTATGATATCTAAATATTCTCGCTTATGTCAGTTTTCCTGATTTTTATGCCTAATATTCTTCATTCGTGTCCCTAATTAACTACAAATCTGTTATGAAGTATTTCAGATTGTCATAGGATATCAGCAACCCTACATAAATGTCTTTATCACACTACCTAGGAATACTTCTTTGGCTTTTAACTACATTTAAATCTTGCTGGAAGTAGTTTCGGAAACAACTGCAGCTGCTAGACCAAAAATTACTGGATAATAGGCTGGTTTTTTTGTCTGTGCTGGAACATCCACCAGGTTTCTAGACCGTAACTGCTACAGACATCTCTCTGTTCGGCTAATGAATATCCCCCAGACAAAACTAATTTATATAAGCATTTATTAAAGTACCATCTTATTCGTTTTACAAAAATAAGATTTTATTAGATGTTTGTGCTTCATTTAGATAATTAAGAATGATGGTTTGTATCTTTGAGCTTTTGGAATCTATGTTTTGCTTAGACTGGAGCTCAGCTACTTTGTTGAGGATGGGCAATCAGAAGTAACTAAACACTGAAAAACAAGCATCTGAACTGCAAAACCTAGCAATTCTAAGCAACAATGTTGAAGCTGATGGATGCTCAGAGTTCACCAATGTCTAAAGCACCACAGGCTCTGCTGTGAGAGAGCTACCATATTTTTCTCACTATAAGATGCATCGGACCATAAGACGCACCTAGGTTTAGAGGAGTAAAACAAGAAAAAAAACATATCAGGCGGAGACTGAGAGGACCACGGATAGGTGTCCTCTCATGTGCCAGCTCTGCTTTTGACTCCTGCACTGCAGAAAAGAGACAAGAGGTGGGCAATGACAAAGCAGAAGAGGCGGGATTCACCACTGTAAAAGGACCCCGCTGCCGCAGCCTGGCTGCTATTCACCAAAGGACCAGCACCGACACATAGACATTTCCACCCATTTTTTTGGGGAAAAAATTGCATTTAATGGAGTGAAAAATACTGTGATTATTAAAAAACAGCTGTGTGTACCTGTATGTATGCTGGGGGCATACTATATTTATTAATAAATAAAAGCTCTTTATAAAGATGATCTGTACGTATTTTTTAGGAATACTCAATAGAGATGGTTCTGGAATCTTTCCTTTTATTCTTCTATGTTTTAATCAGTTGGATTAAAATACTCATGAGCAAGGATGTGGAGAAACTGCAGTTAAGGAATCAGGGAAGGAAATAAAATCTGCTATTGTCAATAGAGCGAATATATATGCTTTATGAGGCAGAAATGGGTGGAATTTTGAAGGAGATGGCATTACTCTTCCAAAACACAGAAGACACCATGGAGAAAGGATTTAAGGAGATTATGGAAAAAATGGAAAACACCATATGAGGGGTGATGAGTAAAGAACAAGATGCCCAGGAAAGGGAGGAGCCAGCAGAAGAAATGAAGGACAAAGAAGACAAAGAGGAGATAACAATGGAAATAACAGTGATTGATGAATTAAATCAGGGGGAAAATGTATTAAGAGAGTTGGAAGAGACATTTGAAAGTGAGTTAGGGGCCTGGGCAGAAATTTTGGGAACTAGGCAGTGGAAGAAGGTAGAGGTGGGAGAAATACCCAGATTGAACACCCAAGAAGCAGATTCTGACAGAGAGAGCGATCCAGGAGAGGAATTTGGGAGGCAAGTTAAAAAAAAAAAGCATAGCAATTGAAGTATTGACGTGGACAAGTGACGATGGACAGATTTTATTTCTCCACTGTTGTTTTGATTTGCTTTCCCTTCTCTTTCTCTTTATTTTTTTATTTTTTATTTTTTTTAGGTAGGTGACATGATTAGAAGTTAGATAGGATAGAAAGAAAATGTTTTTTTAGTAAAAGGTGATATTTTATTTTTATTTTATTTTTGAATAAAGGACTCAGGGCGGTGTACAGCCACATAAAAACATAGAGTACAAATATTAAAATACCATTAAAAGATAGATATAAATTTGGCCCCATAATTAAAAACAGTAACAAACCAATTAAAACATTTAAAAAGTGTTAGGCCAGCCCGGCTTGCTGGAAAAAGAAAGTTTTAAGGGCACGGCGGAAGGCACCGAGGTCTTGGATTCTCCTTATCTCTGGGGGCAGCTGATTCCAGAGGGTAGGTGCCCCCACAGAGAAGGCCCCCCCCCTGGGAGTCACCAGCCTGCATTGTTTGGCTGATGGCACCCCAAGGAGGACCTCTCTATGGGAGCGCACAGGTTGATGGGAGGCCGTCGGTGGCAGCAGGCGGTCTCGAAGATAACTAGGTCTTATGCCATGGAGCACTTTAAAGGTGATAGCCAACACCTTGAAGCGCATCTGGAAGACCACTGGGAGCCAGTGCAGCTCACGCAGGAGAGGTGTTATATGGGAGGTAGGTAGCTCCCGTGACTACCCGCGTGGCCGCATTCTGGACCAGTTGGAGCCTCCGGGTGCCCTTCAAGGGGAGCCCCATGTAGAAAGCGTTGTAGTAGTCCAGGCGAGAAGTGACGAGGGCATGAGTGACTGTGCACAGGGCATCCCGATCAAGAAAGGGCCGCAACTGGCGGATCAAGCGAACCTGACAAAAAGTCCCCCTGGCAACAGCCGTCAGATGTTCCTCCAAGGACTGCTGCATATCCAGGAGGACTCCCAGATTGCGAGCCCTCTCTGAAGGGGCCAAAGACTCACCCCCAATAGTCAGTGATGGAGTCAACTGACTATATCGGGATGCCGGGAACCACAGCCACTCAGTCTTGGAAGGGTTGAGCTTGAGCCTGTTTCTCCCCATCCAGATCCGCACAGCCTTCAGGCATCGGGACATCACTTCAAGGGCATCGTTGGGGTGGCCTGGGGTGGAGATGTACAGCTGGGTGTCATCAGCGTACTGATGGTAGTTAGATATGATTAAAAGTTAGAATAAGTGATAGAAACAAGAGAAGGGGGAATGTTAGTATATACTCTTTAATATAATAAAATAAAAGTAACAATAAGAGAAACATGGAATAATTGAATAATGACAAATTGCAATTTATTATAATTGTGTATCATTAGAAATATATAAATTGATTGAATCTAATAATTATGATTAATTTTATTAGTTTTATTTGTATTAGAATGTTGGACACCCAGGTGCCACACTGTTTACGCATTGATTGATTTGATATGTTTGTAAAAAATAAAAAACTTTTTTAAAAAATAGAGCAAATATATATAATCTAGAATTAGTCCAACATTCAATGACTTTCATAAATATGTGGTTTGGCTCCAGTGAAAACTGACACAACATGGTTTAACATTCCTTTACATATTTTAAACAACTATGATATATATGCAAGAAATGAAACAACACTACTGTATCCATCCTTTTGCAGGATTTGTTGTCTTCTGAATTGACTCTGCAAACCTCCTGGGCTTCTGATATTTTTATTGCTTATTAATTTTAAGATCTACTTATTTTGTCATGGAGACCATAGCCTTGTAACAAAATAGTCCACAAGTGACGTTCACAGTCTCACAGCCTCTTTGATGATATCCTCTTGAGATACCCATGCCAAAATTTGGTAAAATATTGCTGGCTGTGTAATTTGGGATTTGCATTCTTTTAGAGGTTTCTGAGGACACAGATAAATCTCCAAGTGCTTCAGTGACCCTCTAAAAGGATGGAAATGACCAGCTCTCTGCAAGGAATACAAATCCTTCCATTCCCCACTATCCTGTCAGAGCCAAAGAAGCTTCTTGGATGAGAAGCGAAACATCTTCAAAAGAATAAAAAATAAGAAAATCCAGTTGCCTCCTGAAAAAAAAGCATCTTTGGGACAACCATGACCTGGATGACTGAGAATCTCTACAGACTTTTTGACAAGGGAAGACTTTCAGATATTTCAATGGCGTGCATATCTTTATTTGATTGCAAATTAACTTTCCTCAGCTCAGCTATGCAGGTCTGTCGATTTCAACGGAATCGGGCATTAAATTAACTTTTGAAATTTTTGAGAGTAACAGAAGCAACATGGAAGGAAGAAACGTTCCAAATGGGAGTGTTTTAAATGAGGGTTAATTCTCTGATATAGCAGCAAATGAGAGAGAAATTATGCTCCTGCAATCTGAACACAAGCGTGGCTTGGAATACCGTCGCTCAATTAGATCTGCCAGTTGAACAAACAATAAGGTGTGTGTCTTGTTAAACTCCTCTTTTCATATTCTGAAGCTTTTCTATATAGGGATTTGCGTAGGCATTCAGGACACAGCTGATGATAGATTTGTTTTAACTGCACAGAGAAAGTGGGAAATGAAATATGGGTAAGCAAAAGAAAATGTAGAGATGTAGCATTCTAGGAAATGTATCCAAAGTTGTTAAAATTAGTCTTTTCAATATGACTTTCATAAATATACATATTTCTGTACATAGTTTGGAGGGTTGGACAAAACAGATTTGGTGAGTTCATTCTCTGCTTGTACTTCTATGGATTCCCCTTTGCTGGACCTTGCCATTTTGCCTCAGATTTGGTCTGTCTTCAAGGAATATAGGTAGTCCTCGACTTATAACCACCCTTGAGCCCAAAATTTATGTTGCTAAGTGAGACATTAGTTAAGTGAGTTTTGCCCCAGGTTATGACCTTTCTTGCCACATTTGTTAAGTGAAACACTGCAGCTGGTAAGTTAGTAATGCGGTTGTTAAGTGAATCTGGCTTCCCCATTGACAAAAGGGGATCACGTGAACCCAGGAGATTGCAACTGTCATAAATATGAACCAGTTGTCAAACATCTGGGGCGGTGGGTGGGGCCTCCCACCGGTTTTACTACTGGTTCTTGCAAACTGGTCCGAACCAGGGGCAACCCACCACTGATCACCTCTCCTGCGGGAGCTGCATTGGTTGCAGATTTCTTTCCAGGTGAAATTCAAGGTGCTGGTTGTCACCTTTAAAGCCCTTCATGGCTTGGGACCAGGTTGTCTGAGGGACCATCTCTTGCCGGTCATATTTACCTGACCCACTAGAGTGTGGAGACAAGGAATGTTGTGTGTCGTTTCCCCTAAGGAGAGACATCCGGCAGGACCCAGAAGAAGGGCCTTCTCTGTGGTGGCTTCCTCCCACTGGAACATCATCCCTCCGGAGATTAGATTGGCCCCCATTAAATGGCTGGTATGAATGTGTGTTGTCGTGGAGGTGGGTGGGTTATTATTTTATTATTTTTCTTTTTAAAATTATTTTTCTTTCTTTTATGTTGTGTTTTTATGTTGTTGTAAGCCACCTTGAGTTGCCATGTGTAAATATAAATTTTCTAAATAAATAAATAAAATGAAATAAAATTGTCAGGAGAAATATCTGCATTCTGCATCATATAAGACAGGCAGCAACAGAACCTTCCAGAAAAGCTTGTTTTTCGCTTTCTCTATCACTCTCTCAGAAACCCTTGGGTCTGCCGTTTGCTTAAAGAAATGCCTAAAATATAAAATCTAAACTTACTCCCCCTCCTCGACAGAAATTTAAATCTGAAGGGGAGGGGGGTTACCCCCTCCCCACAAAAAAGCAGGCTGTTTATTTGTTAGCATTCCAATATGCCAACATGTGCAACAGAAGAAAATCAAGCTTTTGACAGGTGTAGACACTAGACTCAGAAGCAAACGCCTAGTTCTCTTGAGTGTTTCAAAGGTTTTTCGTCTGCCAGACTCAAAATAAATTTCTATCTCAATGTCCAAGAAAATAAATAGAGCGCTTTATTTGCCAAAGCTCAGGGCTAATTAAAATAAATAAATTAAAATGCTTAAAGTTCTGATTCTTTTTAAGGAACATGCTTCTCCCCCTCAGAAGAAATTACCTGTTGCTTTGTAGTGTAAAAAAAAAAAAAGCTCAAAGATATAAATTTAACCATGAGACACAACATCTTTAAGTTTCCACTCCTTTTTTGGCTTCACAAATATGTTGGCCTCAACCAATTTCCATATATGCCTTCCTTATTGTACAATATAAGGATTTTGTATAATTCATAGCAGAATGGAAACTAACCAAAGCTTTGTAAAATTCTTCTGTGTTAATTATTTACTATAAAGTTTTAATATGTGAAGCCTCATATTTGATTTTTGTTTTTTGTTTTTGTCCTGTGGCTATGAGAGCGTTTATAATTGGCCTGAAATGGTATGTGGTATTTGATAGCGTATAATTAAAATTGTGAACTAGTGTTTAGTATTTTGCAGGCTATTGCTGTTGACACAAAAATGGCAGGTCACATTTGACAATTCACAGCAGACAATTTACTTACCATCGCTACTAATTCGGAAATGTGAGTGTGCGTGCCTCCTCCATGCATGCGCATGCGCAGAGGGTCAAAAACAGGTCGTGATGATGTCAGGACGGGTGGGCGGAGCCTCCCGCTGCCGGCGCTACCGGTTCGCCCAAACCAGATAGAACTGGCTGAATTTCACCACTGATTCACAGGTTTTTGTGTTAACTGTGTTAACTGTGACACGTGTCAAACCAGAACTACCACCTAACACTCCTGTTGCCATTTTCAGAATTAAACCTTTGCACCAAATACCTAAGATATTTGAAACATGCGAATGTTCCAAATAACATAATGACAGAGTTGGAAGAGACCTTGGGGGTCTTCTAGTCCAACCCCCTGCTCAAGCCCTCAAAATTCCCATACTGTATAGCTCCCTATGCCATTTCAGACAAATAATTGTCCAATCTCTTCTTAAAAATATGTTTTCTTTCCTCCCTATTCCATCAGTGGTGGGTTTCAAATTTTTTTACTACCGATTCTGTGGGTGTGGCTTGGTGGGTGTGGCATGGCTTGGTGGGCGTGGCTTGGTGGGCATGGCAGGGGAAGGATACTGTAAAATATCCATTCCCACCCCACTCCAGGGGAAGTTTACTGCAAATTCCCCATTTCCTCCCAATCAGCTGGGACTTGGGAGGCAGAGAATAGATGGCAGCGGGGCTAGTCAGAATTTTTACTACTGGTTCTCCGAACTACTCAAAATTTCCGCTATCAGTTCTACAGAACTGGTCAGAACCTGCTGAAACTCACCTCTGTTCCATGTCTATTATTCACATTCATTTTGCAGGTTGAGCTTTCCAGAAAGATTCTGCAAGTGCTGTTCTCCCAGTCTCTAAAGCTATCAGGAAAGAGAACCACAAACTCGGTTAAGCAGGGATTATTCTGAGTCAGGTAAATGGGCACTGCTGCTTATCATTTAAGAGGGAATCTAAATTTGTGCTTTATTTTGATGGCAGGAGATAGAGGCAAGGCCTCTTTATTTATTTTTTCTTGGTTGGAGGCTTTGGAACTGAGTTAGTGCATATCCCCAAATCACACAGATGTCAGTTTATCCTTCATGACTGTATTAGTATAATAAAGTAGTAAGCTGAGTAAGTGCAGGAATCTGCAGACCCAAAGTGCAAGCAAAGCAGGTAAATTTATGTGGCACACCAGCGGATATTATAAGCACAGAAATGCATGTTTCTCTCTCCAGTTGAAATATATTGGGATTTTATTTCAATTCTGACCTACCTGAGAGTAAGCTACTTTCAACTCAAAAAGATTTTATTTCTGAGTGAACTTGTATATAATTGTGATGTGCTTCATTAAGAATCAGGATGATGGATTGTGAATACCATTTGTTTTTAAGATTTTGCCAATAGCAGCACCATGAGAGCCAGTAAGGCATCAGGCAAGAAATGGGGACATTGGGAGTTCTAGTTCCACTTAGGCATGAAGCCACCTAGCTAATCTTGGGCCGGTCATTTTCTCTCAGCCCTAGGAAGGCAATGGCAAACCATTTCTGAAAAAAATTGCCAAAACACCCCGAGGGACTTGTCTAGGCAGTTTGGACACAATTGAACTACTTAAGGATAAATTTAAACTGCTCTTGAAACCAATGAGAGAAGGCTTGAATTTCATTAGTTTGGATTGTTTCAAACCTATGAAAGCATATGAAATATGATACAAATATCTATTTAGCCCATTTTACAACTTCACAGGTTACATTTCTCTTTAATATGATATCTTCTAGTACATTTGTTATTTCATCCCCCATTTCTACCTTTCCTCCCCAAGTGCCGGTCAAATTATTATAACTAAACTAAGACGATTTTATAGAGATGTAACTCCAATCAGTTTTAATGGATATACTTCCAGGCATCTGTAGGGGAAGAACTACCTATGTTAGTCTATGGTGGCAAAAAATCAGGAGAAGTCTGGTAGCACTTCTTTTTTTGACTAAGAAATTTTATTAAAAACTCTTCGTCAGCTGCAGCTCACTTTATCAAATACATGGAGTGGCTGGACTGATGTAGGATATAAACTGAGGTGAGAAAGAGGAGAAGACAGGTTAGTTATGTAAATGCAGATTATATGCGAGACAGATTACAATTACCTTAGCAATTAACAACTGTAATGTGTTAAAAAAACTCAACCTGTTTGTTGAGACTTCTGAGATTGCCTGAAACCTTTCGATGGATGTGAGTTTAACAGTTTCTTGCTTGATGGTGCTGTTAACGTCCTCTTTTTTTGAGACAACTTTGAGGTCTGCTACAGAGTATCCTGGGAGGTTTGATTATTGCTTTGAGGACTTGTTTTGAGTCCTGATATCAATTAATGCATCCATTAAGTGCTTTGTGAAAAGTTTGGCCAGTTTGTTCTATGTAGAACCCCAAGGGTATTGATGGCAGATGGTGGCATATATCAGAGGAAGAGTATGTGAAGATTCCTCTACAGTAATCTTGTGTGTGAAGTTGTTGGGGCCTGTGATGGTATGTTGGTGTAGATATGGGAGCAAAGTAGACATCTGGGTAGGTTGCCAGACCTGATTCTCATGTTATCATCCTTGTTCTGTTATTCATTGTTGGTTGTGAAAATCTGCTCCAGGTTGGCTGGTTATCTGTATGGAAATATGGGCCTATAAACTTATGCCGTTTAATGATATATGTTTGTTGGGAAAAGTCACAAGTCAAAGATCAGAAGGAGCCAAACTCCTTCTGATTTTTTTTTACTTCCAGGAAAGTGATGTTAGGAATGAAAGAGGATTTCTTGAAGCAAGATGTGGTCAAAGATAACCATGCACAATTCCAATTGCTTCCGGTTGTTAATCATCATTTGAACTTCATATTAAATTAAATGGAATTTGAAAGTGTGTCATTTTGGCCAGACGTATCCTCCATTCTCTTACATGCTGTTCCTACTCTTAGCTTTAGTGAGCGTGTAAAATGTGTTCTCTTTCACCAGCATTCTTTCGTAAGCAAGATGAAACATGGCACAGACTGTCTTCTCTTTACCTAAACTCTAAGGTTGGTCCTTGGTGACACCAACCTGTTCCTGAATGAAGACAGTATTTAAAAATAGATATTCTTGATGCCAGCACAAAGGCTTGTAAATTAAATCAGTCAAATTTATCACTAGTGGTTAAAAAGCTGTAAACGTTATGAATTTATGACGCTGTACTCACATTCAGCTGTTCACTGTTTCTGCCTCTCTCTGTTTTTCCCTTCCTCTCTGATGTGGAATAAAGTTTATATACGAGGGTGAGATCATTATAAATACTTTATGTTACACAAGTGCAATTTTAAATGTTTGCAGGCAAAGAGTGCCCCTGAGATACCAACTGTATTTCATGGGTTACTGCTTCACAGAACTGACAAGAATGCGTTTTGCAAATAGTGCACCCTTGCACATACTTCCCAGTTTTATATTTCTGAACTTTAAAAAACCTGGCATATACCAGTTGTTAGTAGGAAGGCACCAGTTGTTAGTAGGATTCAGTAGGAGAAACTACTTGTATTATTTTATGTCTTGCTTAAAATCATCCCATTTTATACAGGTTTAAATGAAAATGAAAACAGATTCTAAATGTTTTGAGATACTCTATAGCCATTAATGGTGTGAGCTTTAAATTGTTTTTTCTAATCTTTGGAATGTGCTACAACATTACTAAGAAAAGCATTAACCAAATTCACAGATGATCAAACTTAATTTTCCAACTTAGACAGGTTTCTAATTATTTTGTATTAGAAATAGCTATTTCCTGTTTTACCATTGCATCTGCCATGCTTAAGGTGGTTCTTTTTTTTTTTTTTAAATCCAATTAAGTGTAATAGAAGTATCAGATAATCAGGAAAAATAATCAAGAACAACATCACGTGTTTTAAAATTACTATGCTTATCTTATCACATTTTTTTTAAAAAAATTTACTGGCTAGATTTACTATCATTTCCAACCACTGTAGCAAAATAATTTCCCAGAGAGGTTGCTCTTTAAAGATGTCTTAGCCTTTTCATGGTCTGTCACAGAAAAAAAAAAAAAAACTAAGAGAATTGTCTGCCCCTCCACCCACCCAACCTCCCATCCATCCATCCATCCATCCATCCATCCATCCATCCATCCATCCATCCACAATGAGTATGTTTGAGGGAGAGGATTAAAGAATTTAACATGATTTTTTGGTGTGTATGTGTGTGTGTGCCTTTGAATCAGTTTAACTCCTGATATCCACTTGGACAAGTCCCTGCAGGTTTTTTGACAACATTTTGGGAAGTGGTTTGCCCTAGCCTCCTTTCTAGGACTAAGAGTAACTGACCCAAAGTCACCCAATGGTTTTTGCGCCCAAGACAAGATTAGAATTCACAACCTTCCAGATTCTAGACTGGTATCTTTTATTTATTTATTTATTTTATCATATTTGTATACCGCCCTACTCCCGAAGGACTCAGGGCGGTGAACAGCCAAGATAAAATACAAAGACATACAAAAGTTAAAAAACTATTAAAAACAGATTAAATAATTTAGGCTCAAAAAACAAATTTAAGACATCCAATTTATCTAAAATCATTTAAAACCCAATTTAAAAGGGAGAGTTAGGCCAGACCAGCCTGTCGGAATAAAAACGTTTTTAGGGCACAGCGGAAGATGCGTAAGTCTTGGATCCTCCGTATCTCCGGGGGGAGCTCGTTCCAGATGGCAGGTGCCCCCACAGAGAAGGCTCTCCCCCTGGGGGCCGCCAGTCGACATTGTTTGGCCAATGGCACCCTGAGGAGCCCCTCTCTATGGGAGAGAACTGGTCGGTGAGAGGCTACTGGTGGCAGAAGGCGGTCTCGTAAGTGCCCTGGTCCTGAGCCATGGAGCGCTCTCAAGGTGGTAACCAAAACCTTGAAGCGCACCCGGAAGACCACTGGGAGCCAGTGCAGCTCGCGCAGGAGGGGGTCACATGGGAGCGCCACATCGCTCCCGTCACCACCCGCGCGGCCGCATTCTGGACCAGTTGGAGCCTCCAGGTGCTCCTCAAGGGGAGCCCCATGTAGAGAGCATTGCAATAGTCCAGGCGTGAGGTGACAAGGGCGTGAGTGACCGTGTGTAACGAGTCCCGATCCAGAAAGGGACGCAACTGGCGAATCAGGCGAACCTGATAAAAAGTCCTCCTGGCCACGGCCGCCATATTCTCTTCTAAAGACAGCCGTGAGTCCAGGAGGACATCCAAGTTGCGAACCCCATCTGTGGGGGCCAACGACTCGCCCCCAATAGTCAGAGATGGTGCCAACTGACTATATCGGGACGTTGGAAACCACAGCCACTCGGTCTTGGATGGGTTGAGCCTGAATCTGTTCCTCCCCATCCAGATCCGTACGGCCTCCAGGCACCGGGATATCACCTCGAGGGCATCATTGGGGTGGTCTGGGGTGGAGATGTACAGCTGGGTGTCATCAGCGTACTGATGGTACTTCACCCCAAAACCACAGATGATCTCACCAAGCGGCTTCACATAAATGTTGAACAGAAGGGGCGAGAGGACCGATCCTTGCGGCACCCCACATACAAGGGGCCTCGGGGTCGACGTCTGCCCCCCTGTCAACACAGACTGAGACCGGTTGGAGAGAAAGGAGGAGAACCACTGTAAAACAGTGCCCCCCACCCCCAACCCTTCCAACCGGTGCAGCATTATACCATGGTCGATGGTATCAAAAGCCGCTGAGAGGTCTAATAGGACCAGGACAGAGGAGCAACCCCTGTCCCGAGCCCTCCAGAGATCATCAACCAATGCGACCAATGCCGTCTCCGTGCTGTACCCGGGCCTGAAGCCCGACTGGAATGGATCTAGATAAGTCGATTCATCCAGGTACTGAGGCAGCTGTCGTGCAACCACACTCTCAACAACCTTCGCAACAAAGCGAAGGTTAGAGACAGGACGATAATTTGCTAACACAGCCGGGTCCAGGGAGGGCTTCTTGAGGAGGGGCCTCACCACCGCTTCTTTCAGGGCAGCGGGAAAGACACCCTCACTCAAAGAAGTATTTATAATCCCCTGGAGCCAGCCTCGTGTAACCTCCCGGGAGGCCAGCACCAGCCAGGAGGGACATGGATCCAATAAACATGTGGCCGCACTCAGTCTGCTCAGTATCCTGTCCATGCTTTCGGGAGTCACAGGATCAAACTCTTCCCATATAATATTTTCAGGACCTGCCCCTGTCATCTCCCCTGGATCTACCCAATCAGAGTCCAGCTGTTCCCGAATCTGAGCGATTTTGTCATACAGATATTGTACAAAATCCTCAGCTCTACCCTCCAAGGGGTCCTCCCGTGCCCCCTGGTGGAGCAGGGAGTGGGTCACCCTAAACAGGGCAGCTGGGTGATTATCTGATGATGCAATAAGAGCAGAAAAGTAGTTACTCTTCTCTACTTTTATCGCCACTAGGTAATCCTTAATATGAGATCTTACCAGTGTCCGGTCGGATTCAGAACGACTAGCCCTCCAATTGCTCTCTAGGCGTCTTTTCTGGTGCTTCATCTTCCTCAGCTCCTCAGTATACCAAGGAGCCAGGTGAGACCGGTGCCGGGTCAGAGGCCGCAAAGGCACGACTCGGTCCAAAGCCCCAGCAGCCGCCCTATCTCAGGCGGCTACTAAGTCCTCAGCCGAGTCGTGTGCCAGAACCTCAGGAAATGGCCCAAGCTCCATCTGGAACCTATCAGGATCCATCAGGCGCCTGGGGTGGAACCACCTGGTCGGTTCCGCCTCCCTGTGGCGGGGTGTGGCGGTTTGAAGGTCCAGGCGAAGGAGGGAGTGATCTCACCATGACAAGGGTTCAATTGCTATATCCCCTATCTCAAGATCACTCAACCACTGTCCAGAGACAAAAACCAGGTCCAGTGTGTGTCCCCCCATGTGAGTAGGGCCATAAATTAACTGGGTCAGGTCCATGGCCGTCATGAACTCCCGAGCCGCCTCAGACGTCTCGCCGACTGATGGCAGGTTAAAATCCCCCATGACCATAAGCCTGGGGGTGTCAACCGCCACCGTGGCTATAACGTCGAGCAGCTCGGGCAGGGCTGCTGCCATGTGGCAGGGAGCCAGGTACGTGACTAGCAAGCCCAACTGCACCCTATGACCCCACTTCACAAGGAGGGACTCACATCCAGCCGTCTGAGGAACAGTGGCCTCCCTCAGTCCAAGACCCTCGTTAATGACAACCGCTACCACTCCGCCCCTCCCCTGTGACCTTGGCTGATGGAATGCACGGAAACTGGGTGGGCACATATCAACAAGGGGGGCTCCCCCCTCCTGGCCCAACCAGGTCCTGTCTACTTCACCAAACTGGCTGATTTAACATGAAATGACCAATTGAAATCTATGAAGTATGATGCTAACTATGCCTTCAGTGCTCAGTCAAAAGTCTCTGAGAAATCCACAAGTAGGACATAAGCATGAAAACATTCTTCAGATCACATTCTCTAGTAAATGGTATTGAAAAATAATAATTGTGTCATCATGGTTAGTAACCTTATCCATGCTCCATGAAGATGTCAATCCCTTTTTGATACCTATTAATCCAACATCTGATTGTGATTCAAACAGATCACTGAGGGAAGAAATGCTTTCTTCCTTCTTTTCCTGCCCTGAATTTTCTATCACTCAGCTTCACTGAGTGGCCCCAAACATCTAAGTATCCACTTTCCCTATATCCTGTATATGTCTTACATGAACCTTCCATTGGCCAACTTATTTTTTTTAATGAAAGAGTGCTGGTACTTCAGACAGAGACTTGTTCTGCCCATGGATTGCATGAGATGGACCAAAACACTGGATACGGGACCCAAGAGATCCACAGAAAAGTGAAACAGTATTTTAGCATGTCCTATCAGGCACAAGGGGGACACAATGGCTCAGTGGCTAAGATGCTGGGCTTGTTGATTGAAAGGTCGGCAGTTCAATGGTTCGAATCCCTAGTGCCGTGTAATGGGATGAGCTCCTGTTACTTGTCCCAGCTTCTGCCAACCTAGCAGTTCGAAAGCATGTAAAAAATGCAAGTAGAAAAATAGAGACCACCTTTGGTGGGAAGGTAACAGTGTTCTGTGCGTCTTTGGCATTTAGTCATGCCAGCCACATGACCACCAAGATGTCTTCGGACAGCGCTGGCTCTTCGGCTTTGAAACAGAGATGAGCACTGCCTCCTAGAGTCGGGAATGACTAGCATGTGCAAGGGGAACCTCTACCATTACCTTATCATGGACAATGTGTCTTATTCCACTCAATTTAGCATTAAGAGATGGTAACAATGGTATACCAAGGGTTTGTAGTGAGAGTAAAGTTTCCTATTTGGAGCTTTCTTTCTTTCTTTCTTTCTTTCTTTCTTTCTTTCTTTCTTTCTTTCTTTCTTTCTTTCTTTCTTTCTTTCTTTCTTTCCTTCTTTCTTTCTTTCTTTCTTTCTTTTTTCCTTCCTTCCTTCTTTCCTTCCTTCCTTCCTTCCTTCCTTCCCTCCCTCCTTCCTTCTTTCTTTTTCTCCCACCTTTATTACATTATAAGTAACTCAAGGTGGTGAACATAACTAATACTTCTTCCTCCTCCTATTTTCCCCACAACAACAACAATCCTGTGAGGTGAGCTTGGACTGAGAGAGAGTGACTGGCCAAAAGTCACCTCGCTGGCTTTTATGCCTAAGGCAGGACTACAACTCCCAGTCTCCTGGTTTCTCGGCTGGCACCTTCACCACTGCACCAAACTTGCTCTTGAAGCTGTGAAGCCCATTTTGGGAATACAAGTACTCTCCCTTTGTGCATCACTGACACAAAGTCATTGGAGCCTGAGCATATAAATAGTTTGCTCTTTATATCTCGTTTAACAACATAGAATTGTCATTTTGCTACCATTCTACCAGTTTAAAGCTCCTTTGGGGCTTTATTATCCTAAATAATTTGTTGAAATCACCATATACTCATTCCCAATGCTAGCTCATTTATGAATAAGTTAAACAACACCAATCACAATATAGATTTTTAAAGACATTTCTATAGATGTGAAGGCCAGAAAAATTCAGGAAACAATCAGGATTTGTTAAAAAGGGCTATCACATAATCAATGCCACAGCATCTCCTTTAATGCTTAAGAAAAACAAGACAGAATATATTTTGGGGCATGCTTCTGTGCATTTGTCTGTGTGGGGGATATAACACAGCATAAGGCCAGAAGCAGGAGACCATGCATAGAGATAAAGCATCTCTGAGAATTTATTCCTAATCTAATGTTAAAGATGACCTTCAACTGTCAGCAGATGTCTTCTCCACTACTAGCAGTCATGTCAAAAAACCCCAGTTACTTAAAATAGCCCCCATCTTTTGCTCATATATAATCAAAGCATTTGTACCAGAAGTTTTATATGCATGCCATTTTACTTGTTCCTTTTTTAAATCTTTGCAAAGCAGCTACATATGGAGATGATATTCTTCAGAATTTTATATCTCTATTGGACATTCCTAAAATACTTTGATTAAAAAAAAAGGTGGGGGGGGAAGAAAGCTGAGCAAAAAAACAAACAAACAATATATACGAAAGCTGAATATATTTGTGGAGATTGTATCAACTGAAGTGTGATCTATTTGGGAGGCAAATTATTTTTCTTGTATTTGTAAAAGTCAGGTGTTGGGATTCAGCGTTGCTCTTGGGAGCACTGCGCATATTGCTAGCCATTTCCTTGGTTACTTTGAAGGAGCAATTGCTGATGGCCCTCAGTCTCTTAAATTAAGTTGCTTCAGCTTGCCCTCCATTTTGAAACATCAGGTTACAGCTGGAGCACCACAGACGCCAAAGTACAGAGCCAATACTCTTGTCTAAATGTTGTTTTCTTTCCAATCTCATCCCAGCTGCCCTCCACCTGCAAAATGAAAAGGCCTGAAATTATGGAAGATAATTTACCTTCTCGAAGTTGACTGCTCCTGATGGTTATGGAAATTGCTAAGTAAAATGCAATTTAAAATGAAAGCCAAATTTGGAACAATACATCATTATGTATGTAAACATATGTACAACATTCGTAATAAATGTCCTCTGCAACTAATGTATAAAACACTTTTTTAAAATTAAAGACATGTTTGAATTTTTGCACCGTAAAGAAAAGCAGGGAGACCCATGTGCAGAAAGGGAGTCTTGTAAAATATCTATATATCTCAAATGGAATAAATTATCAGCTCTCTTTAGAGTTTGCTCTGAATTGGGGCCAATGCAGCTGCGATTTTCACTGCTGTTTGATCTGCCCTTTCAAGTTCTGATGATCCTTCCAAATTGCTTTTAATGGACAGAAGCCAACAAAAGAAGGGGAGCTTGCTGTCATAAAACCGGATGTGTAATTTGTTCAACATTTATACCTGTGCTTTGTAGTTCCCGAAAGCTGCTGCGCTGAAAACTTGTGGAAGGAAGAAAGATGGAAACAAAAAGACAGTACCTGGACTGGTTTCAGGTAGGTCATCTTTTTCTGAGGTTCAAGAAATATTCAAGATTATATCTGAATGTCTGAAAGTGTTCCAGCTGTACTTTATGGCAGCATGGAGGTTTCTAGCAGCTAACCGATTGAGAATGCTTTCAGAAGGAAATAAAAAATAGCAGGAACATTTATTTATTTTTCCTAATATTCCATGGGCAGCTTTCTTGATTCAGTGCTAATTAACAGTCCCCTCATTCAATAGTTTTATCTTCCCCCAGACGGAATCCTATTTTAGAATGGCTTCACGATATGACATACCACTTATTGAGAATATCCAGAATGAAAAGAAGATGTTTTATACCAGTTTAGCCACCAACTATTCTGGTATCCTCCAGATGTTTTACACTGCAACTACTATCTGAAATGTTCCAAATCTTTGGAAGAAATAACAGTGGGAAGGCTGACCCGAACTTACTATGAGTAGCTTTCCAAGACAGGAGGTGGAACTAGGAGGCCCCAGGGAATAAATGTGGGGCCCAGGGCCGGATTTTCCTATAGGCTAACTAGGCTTCAGCCTAGGGCCTCAAGATCAAGAGGGGCCTACATTCAAATTGTTAGCAAAATTAAAATTACACTTTCACTATAGGTGAAAGGGCCTCATAAGTGGAATAGCCTAGGGCCTCTTTTCATCTAAATCCGGCCCTGGTGGGGCCATTTGCATGCAAATGACATATTTTTTTTTAAAAAAAAGCTGAGATGAGATCTGGTGGAACATAGAAGCACAGTTGATTGGGAGAAAAATCTGGATTTTTCAGAATCACTTTCAGAATTCAGAATTCACTTTCTTCAACAATTTCCAGATATAGTCTGTTGAACATCGAGGGGCTAAAACAACTACTATTTCCATTGTAGTCAAGCATAATAGATTGTAGTCAAGCATAATACGTAAATGATGTTTTATGCAAGTTACTTGGATTTGTATCATCAGTGTCCTATCTCTGTGTCCTTCCCATGTATTGTATTACATCTCTTTTTTAGCTAGCTAGTGGGTAGCTAACTTTTTTTTCTAGCTAGCTGAAGGGTACCAGCTGGAGCAAGCACATCCAACCCCCAGGCCAAGGGCTGCATGTGGCCCTGGACAGCTAGTAATGTGATAACAGTGAGGTCATAAATGTTTAACATTATTATGTGATTTTTTGATATTTATATACATTAACTTTATTATACATTTTATACATAGCCTAAGACAATTCCTCTTCACTCAGTGTAGTTCAGTGTAGTTCAGACAAGCCAAAAGGTTGGGCACCCATGAGCTAGAGGAAAGCTTCAACTACCAAAAATACCAAAAAGTACCAAAAATAAAATATGGAGCATTGAAGAAAGGAAATAGTTGGGAGACATTAGGTTTACTTCTTTTTGATGCATGTTTTCTTTTTATTGAAACTGGAGGAAAGTTTCCTTTTAGGACGAGTTTGCTTATCTATTTTATCTACACGCACTTAATTATCCGTATGTGAAGTTGAAATCTGAGATTTGATTTGAAAATTAATAGCTTAACTTTCCGAAATAAACCAGGTGTCAGGATTGATGATCTGAATGAGATGCCTGTGAATCAGTTCAACAATTTGGAAGAACATTTGCATATGAGCAAAAGCCCCCCCTTTTTATAGTGTTCATAGATCTGAATCAAATTGACTTAATTGTATGGGTCTCATTGCCAATTCTAATTGAATTGAATCTACAATCCTAATTGAATCAATAATGACTGTAGATACATACCTATTGTATGGTGCTATGATTTCTGATGCGGGATGCAGAATGCATATTATCAAAATACAGTTTTCTCAAAGCTTTTCAAAAGCACGTCCACCTATGATGCCTTTTATATGCATGTTAAAATTTCATTTTATTGCAAAATTGAAACTAAACAATGACTACGTACCAAGCTGTGTTTTTAGCACAGGAATTAAAAATCAGCCCTGTTTGCTTAAAATGTTTGTTTAACAATTTGGAACAGTCCTAGGTTTAACATATGGAAAGTGAAAATTGCAAGGGTTAGGTATTGGAGACATGACTCCCCCATTCTCTACTTTTTTTTTTTTATAAATGAAAATGCTTTGAATGAATTGCTTTAGTAACAGTTTGTAGGAAGATTAAACATTTGGTTATAGGAGATCATAAATAAATAAACCATCTCTGATAGGCAGCAAACATTTTGGTAAGAAAATCACTTGCTCCTGCATTTAACTAAATTGCATTTGAAGACAGATGTAGAGGATCATGCAATCTAGTTTTGAAACACAGACTCATATGTTACTTGGGAACACATCAGCAGTGAAATCCACTTACCTTCGCTATCAGTTCGGGAATGGGAGCACGCATGCCTTTTCTGTACATGCGCATGTGCAGAGGGTCAAAAACGGGACGTAATGACGTCCCGGCAGGTGGGCGGAGCCTCCTGCCACCGGTGCTACCGGTTTGTGCAAGCCAGATAGATTTGGCTGGATTTCACCACTGGAACCCATCCAAGTTCTGTCTTGTTGCCTTACTAGGTTATGAGCTATGGTGGCACAGTGGTTAGAATGCAGTATTGCAGGATAATTCTGCAGTTCGATTCTCACTGGCTCAAAGTTGACTCAGCCTTCCATCCTTCCGAGGTCGGTAAAATGAGGACCCAGATTGTTGGGGGCAATATGGTGACTCTGTAAACCTTTTAGAGAGGGCTGTAAAGCACTGTGAAGCGGTACATAGGTCTAAGTGCTATTGTTATTGGAGTAGTGGTTAAGGCATCAGGATAAAAACCAGGAGACTATGAGTTTTAGTCCTGCCTGGAGCCCAAAGCTGCAGGCTGCTCTCTTAATCCTAAGAAGCAAGCAAGGGCAAATCATTTCCACAAATCCTTACTAAGAAAATTGCAGGGACTAATCTAGGCAGTTCCCAGGAATTAACACAGAGTCAAAGAAACAAATTTAAAAACAAAACACCAACAAGGTATTTTTGAGACATGCTATAAGCAGCAAAGCCAGCGTGAGTTTTAGAGTAGGTGGGAAGTTGAAATAAGAGTTTTGTTGTTTTTCATGTAGCCACTGCTGCTATAAGAAATATGATGCTACTCTTAAAAATGACAATTGTGTGTCTCATTCCATCTCTCTCTGTAAATTGCCGCAAAACAACATGTCTCTAGGTACCATAGGCACAGATATTTATTTATTTATTTATTGGTTCGATTTATATGCCGCCCTTCTCCGGAGACTCAGGGTGGCTTACAATGCGTTAAGCAATAGCCTTCATACTTTTCTATATACCTGCTTAGTAGGGCTTTCGGCCCTCCCTAAGCAGTGTTTTTTTTGATACAAAGTCAGCTTATTGTCCCCACCAACCGGGTCCTCATTTTACCTACCTCGAAAGGATGGAAGGCTGAGTCAACCTTGAGCTTGGTGAGATTTGAACTTGCAGTAATTGCAGGCAGCTGGTGCTACTTAACAGCACTTTAGTCTGCTACACCACCAAGGCTCTTGGTGGCGTAGATATGAAAACAATTTAAGTATAAACGCAATGATAAGGTTCCAAAATGAAAAATCAGCAACAACGGAAGAAAAACTCAGTCCCAGATGTGACATACAGATTTCAAAGCTTAGGAATGGAAGTAGGCGATGGATAGATAGGTAGGTAGGTAGGTAGTAGATAGATAGAGATAGGTAGGTAGGTAGGTAGGTAGATAGAGATAGATAGATAAATAGATAGATAGATAGAAAGAGCGATAGAAAGATAGATAGATAGACAGATGATAGAGACAGAGACAGAGACAGAGACAGAGATATAGAGATGTTTTAAATAATAGTGCCCCAATTTACCTTTTTTTAAAAAAGTGAAGACATGGCAGTTCATTCCAGATATAACTAATCCTTCAGTGTATTTGTTTGGAAACAACTCATTTTCATGCAAATTTATATTTTGAAGGCCTGGGAAGATTAGGCATCTATCATGCCATGAAGAATAATTCAGCTCTGAATGAGTTTAAATTAATTAGAGTAATGTTGTCTAGCTAAGTTTGTTTGACTTTCAAAATCTAAGCAGAGTTAGATTTGATATAGGTAACCCTCAATTTACAACCACAATAGGAACTGGAAAATTCATTATGTGGTGCAGTCGTTAAGTGAGGCATCACACGACCATCCCAATTTTACAACCTTTTTGCCATGGTCCTCAAGCAAATCACCTACAGTTATTAAGTGAGACATGATGTGACCGGGTCTTGTGGTCTCCTGGCAGCTTCCCCAGTCCATTAACTTTGCTTGTAGAAGCTGGCTGGGATGGTCACAGATGGTGATCATATGACTGCAGGATGCTGAAACTGTTGTAAGTCAAAGCTGGTCAGCAAGTGCCTGGATTGCGACCATGTGTCTGTTGTGAGCATCATCATAACTTCAAATGGTTGCTTAATGAATAGCTGTTAAGTTGAGGACTACCTGTAGGCACTGTACTCAGATGGGAAACTATTCAGAAGTGTTAGGTGCAGGATTAGACAATAAAATTAAAAAGCATGGAAAAAAATAATGATAGACCACTTCCATGGATGTTATAGGAACTGAATTTGGCTTGAAGGAGACACTATCTTTTCACGATAGTCAATAAGAGCTGGAAATGAAGCAACATGAAATATAACTTACGTATTTTAGCCTTGAGAGATTCAGAGTATAAGAATTAAAGGCTTTGGGAAACAACCAGGAGTGAAATCCAGCAGGTTCTGACAGGTTCTAGAGAACCGGTAGCAGAAATTTTGAGTAGTTTGGAGAACCGGCAAATACCACCTCTGGCTGGCCCCAGAGTGGGGTGGGAATGGATATTTTGCAATATCCTTCCCCCAGGAGTGGGGAGGGAATGGGGATTTTGCAGTATCCTTCCCCTGCCACGCCCACCAAGCCACGCTCACCAAGCCACATCACGCCCACCAAGCCACGCCCACAGGACCGGTAGTAAAAAAAAATTGAATTTCACCACTGGAAACAACTATCTCAAGCAGGGGTCCTTGGGGGGAAGCTGTAAGTTTATTGTGCCTCTCCACTAATTCCATCTGCAGGCAGAGTTAAAGACTTTGGGAAAACTAGACTTTGGATAAGGTGGGACAGATGACTCACCAGTTCCTCATTCCAATTCTGGAATGTCATCCATTTAAATCTGTTTCCTAAATTCCGGAGCATCATTTGGTGAGAAATTCTCTATCCAATAGCCTTCCCCAATGAGCCAGCCAGAATTGCAGTCTATATCCTAGATCAGTAATGGTTAACCTTTTCGCCGTCGTGTGCCAAAAGTGGGGGGAGTGCAGGGGCGTCACGTGTGTGTGTGTGCCCACACTCATAATTCAATGCCCCCCACACCCCGCCCCCCCTGTGCATGTGTACATGACCCCCTCTTGCTTCCCCTGCTTTTGGCACACAACGGCAAAAAGGTTACCGGTGGGCCCGGTGGGACTGTTTTCCGCCCTCCCCAGGCTCCAGAGGTTTTTTTGGAGCCTGGGGAGGCCAAAAACAGCCTTCCCCACCCGCCTGGAGGCCCTCCGGAGGCTGGAAACAGCCAATTTCCTGACTTCCGGTGGGCCCGGAAAGCCCAAAAATCAGCTGACCGGCATGCGCATGCATGCTGGAGCTGACCTAGGGCAATGCTCATGTGCTCACAGATATGGCTCCGTGTGCCACCTGTGGCACGCGTGCCATAGGTTCACCATCACGGTCCTAGATGATTCAGGTCAACTTTGAAACTTCAGATGAATTCTTTGCATGCCTTTTCCTTGGAAAAGGAAAAAAAAAAAAGATACCTAGGAAGAATTGTGATGGGTGCTGGAAAGGATGGTTGCTAGACTCAAGACTGAAATAAAACTGCAGAGAAGGCTGAAAGCATAGAACCTGTAATTATTATCAAGCTGCACTTTTCCTACTCAGTAGCTTATTTTGTTATTTGATGGGATAGATCATCTGATAGCTTATTTCATTATTGAACTGCTCTCTTCACTTGTCGTAAATAATCATTCACTAACCGAGATGTGGGTTTTAAACAATGAACAAAATTATGCTATTATCACACGGAACAATGCACCTAATATAAACACTGTACCTATGACCCTCTCTCCAATAAACAGATACACGTCGTGTCTCATAAACAAGCGTATTTGCCCAATGACAAAGGAAGAATGCAAAATATTCTGGATGGAGAGAGAGAGAAAACAAAGTGGCAGTGTGTTTTGTTAGAGAAAAGACTTACTTTTGTGTGTGATGTGAACAGGACTGGATTGAAGCTAACTGATGCCTTAAACCGGGGTGTCCAACCTTGGCAAATTTAAGACTTGTGGACTACAAGTCCCAGAATTCCTCAGCCAGCATGCTAACCCTAACCCCTACCCTAAGCACAGCCTGACAAAGGTGTACCTTGATAGAACCTCTCAACCTCTCATGCCATGAGATGGAAACAAATACGATATCTGGTGATAACTTCAAACCAAATTTTTAGGCATTCATCATGCCACAGAAAATATTTTTAACAATATAGATTAATGTCTAGCATGGTGGATAAGGACAATTACAAAACAAATTTATTTATTTATTTATTTATTGGTTCGATTTATATGCCGCCCTTTTCAGGAGACTCAAGGCGGCTTACAATGCGTTAAGCAATAGCCTTCAAACTTTTGTATATACCTGCTTAGTAGGGCTTTCGGCCCCAACTAAGCGGTGTTCTTTTTTATACAAAGTCAGCTTATTATTATTAAATTATTAAAGATGAGTGCAAAAGAGTTAAGGGCATGATAGCTAAGGGAAAAACTCTGTAATGCTGACCTTCCATCGGTGTTCAAAACTGGTGCTCCGTTTCCTTAATGGATAATTACAGCTAGATAGGAACAATTAGAAGTATATTTTGAACTTCTTCATTCAATAGGTGAGGGTTATTTGTCTAAAAAAGTATATGTGGTAAAGCTCATTCAGATGTCCTGTTTGTCATGGCATGAAGTTGCCACCATGTTTAAATAGGACATGTATATAAACTGGAGGCAGTCTGAAGTTTGTTTTCTGTGGCATTCTTTTCTTATTTCCCCAAAATAAAACTTCCCAAGAAGACAATCCAGTTGCTACGCTGGAAGAGCATTGGGTTGAGCTCAGATGTTCTGTTCTGGGACAGTCTCCTCTTGGTGGGCTGCTGGGCACACCACAGCCACAGCCACAGCCACAGACACAAAAGAGATTGGACACTTTACAGGTAGTCCTTGATTTACAACAGTTCATTTAGTGACCGTTCAAAGTTACAATGGCATTGAAAAATGGGACTTATGATCGTTTTCCAGTTACAACTTTTGCAGCATCCCCATCAAAATTCAGATGCTTGGCAACTGGTTCATATTTATGATCATTGCTGTGTCCCAAGAGCTGAGGTGGCGCAGTGGTTAGAGTGCAGTACTGCAGCTACTTCAGCTGACTGCTAGTTCAGCAGATCAGCAGATCAAATCTCACCGGCTCAAGGTTGACTCAGCCTTCCATCCTTCTGAGGTGGGTAAAATGAGGACCCAGATTGTTGGGGGCAATATGCTAATGCTAATGCTAATGCAATATGCTATATGCTAACTTTGTAAACCGCTTAGAGAGGGCTGTAAAGCACTATGAAGCGGTACAGAAGTCTAAATAATAAATAATAAAAGGTCCTTTTGACGAACAAAGCCAATGGGGAAGCGAGATTCACTTAACAACCGGGTTACTAACTTATCAGCTGCAGCTATTCACTTAACAACGGTGGCAAGAAAGGTCGCAAAATGGGGTAAAACTCACTTAACAAATGTCTCACTAAAAAACAGAAAATTGTGGTCATAAATTGAGGACTACCTAAACTTGTACACTTTTTTGGGGGGGAGGGGTTGGATTTGGAATGGTGGGGGTGGGACATGATTGCATGGAGTTCCTATGCAAGATTAGATTTAGATTTGGGTTACTTCAGTTTGGGTACATCCAATATTTATCTAAACCTATTCAGTTTGGATTTGGATTAGTATTAAAATCTCATCGACATTCCAATATCCTCCAGGCACTACATATGAGTGCTGTCCAACACATCTTGACAGCATCCATTTGGGAAATCTGCCAAGAACTGAAGAACTTTCTGTGAAACAGATGAATCCGAAGAACAACAATATTGCCATGAAAGGCAACATGTTGTAAACTAAGTGAGGAAGGCTTTCTTCAATACCTTTCATAGGAACTACGGCAAAATTTGTTGCATATTCTGATGTCCAGGAGCCATGATGGTGCAGTGGTTAGAATGCAGTATTGCAAGCTAACTCTACTGACTGCCAGCAGTTTGATCCTAACCGGCTCAAGGTTGACTCAGCCTTCCATCCTTCTGAGGTGAGTAAAATGAGGGCTCAGATTGTTGGGGGCAATATGCTGACTCTGTAAACCACTTAGAGAGGGCTGTAAAGCATCATAAAGTGGTATATAAGTGCTATTGCTATTGCTACATATAGCTCTGGCATGTATCCATCCCATCACTTTTGATCAGGGGTGGGTTCTAAATTTTTTTACTACTGGTTCTGTGGGTGTGGCTTGGAGGTCATGTGACTAGGTGGGCGTGGCTAGCTGGTCAGAGTCATTTCTGGAAGGTCCTCGCACTTACGACCAGTCCTCGCACTTACGACCCAACTCATTTGTTTTTTTTAAACACAGATCAGCTGTAGGGCGGCCCTTTGAAGCCCCGCGGCAAGAGTTTAAACCGTTTTTTTCCCTCTAGTCATCAGCTGGGACTCAGGAGGCAGCAACAGATTGGGGGTGGGACCAAATAAAAGGTAAGAATAACGTGGGAGGGCGGGGGGGGGAGAACCGGTTCGGTGACGTCATATCGTCACCGCTACCGGCTTGGCTGAACAGGACTGAACCGGGAGGAACCCACCACTGCTTTTGATTCAATTATATGTTTCCTTTATTGCCACACAAGACAAAAACCCTACTAGCTGGGAGGATTATTAATGCATGTCTGGAACTGCCGTATCTGCTCCAAGCTTTTTCTTTTGGGATAGTAAAAATAGGATATAATGGTTAAGCTTTGTGTCATTTTTGTAAGCTAAATATTACGGTAGTTTCCATCCTGTGGCATTTTAATGGACTGTTTCCCCATCTCATATCAAAAGCTTTTAATTTTTTATTGGTAGAAACAAATCATCATTAACTGGCAGGACCAAGGAAATTCAAGCACTTGTATTATGGTGTTTTTAAAAACCACTGTTGGTAGAAAGAAAAAGTAATGCAATTGCATTACTTTCGTTTACATCTTTCCCTTGAGTTTCGGCAAAGCTGGGGACCCATTGACATCATGCCAACAATAATTTCCCTTTCAACTTTGTCCCTTTTCTAGTGCAAATGAAGAAATCTGTTATTCTCTGGACTTATTTGCAGTATGCTCTCTTTTGTCATATTCTTCCAGCAGGGAGACAAGGATCATCTTCCTTGTCCCCTTCATCAGATAGCTGCAAAACTTTTATGTTTCAAGCTTATATTAGTCAACTGTCTGTCATGGTATTTGCATCTCTCTCTCTCTCTCTCTCTCTCTCTCTCTCTCTCTCTCTCTCTCTCTCTCTCTCTCTGTGTGTGTGTGTGTGTGTGTGTGTGTGTGTGTGCGTGCATGTGTTCATTTAGCAAACACATAGGACTTGATCTAAAGATGTTGCATGTGACAAAAGAGTGGAACGTTCAGTAGCAACGTCAATCCTTAATCATGCTTGTGTTTTTGCAAAATGCTAGCATATGGGTGTGCACATGGCGGTTGAGCTGGAGAGCCATGCACACCCCATAATTAGAAGGACACATAATTTTAAAACCATTTGCTTGATATTTACTAGCCTCTCCAAAATGTCTGCTAGATGCAAATGTGAGATTGGAAGGGAAGTGGGGGTGGGGGGGTGGGGGGGTGGGAGGAGGTAGAGGGAGACAGAGAGTCTAAGAGAAAGAACAGGAACAAAGCTCTGAAACAGTAAAAGATCTACTGCCATTTGCTAAAGAAACATGATTTTTTTTTTTTAAGAAGGGATTTTGAAATTGTCATTACAAACTGCTTGGGAAAGTGCAATGGCCCTGAAAGGATCGAAGAAGATAAATAATTGTAAAAAGTACAGTATTTCAAAGAAAGATACCTACATCAGATCACTGCAGTTTTGGAAGTGTAATCCTCTGGATTTTGTAGGTGAACTGATAGGGATGGTTGCAATACTCTTACAGGAAGGAATACAATTCTAGATTTTAATAAAGATTTTTGCTTTGCACTTATGAACTGTCTGCATTGGAAGTGCAATATTATGTTTTGTTGAAATGTCCTTGTTTTCTAAGAAGTTGTTGATTTCTTTTTTGTTTCTTCTAATCATCCCATTTCTTTTCTTTCCCCAAGTAAGCCATAAACACTAAGGGTTTGTATCAGGGGTGAAATCCAGCAGGTTCTGACAGGTTCTAGAGAACCGGTAGTGGAAATTTTGAGCAGTTCGGAGAACCGGCAGCGGAAATTTTGAGTAGTTCAGAGAACCGGCAAATGCCACCTCTGGCTGGCCCCAGAGTGGGGTGAGAATGGAGATTTTGCAATATCCTTCCCCTGCCACGCCCATCAAGCCACACCCACCAAGTCACACCACGCCAATCAAGCCACGCCCACAGAACCGGTAGTAAAAAAAAGTGGATTTCACCACTGGTTTGTATACTGTGTATACTATATAGTGTTAGTAAAGAGGCACATTTAGGAATCAGGCAAGTTTGCCAACTAAAGATCCTCAACTAAAGTGCCCTATTAAAGTCAAGAGATATTTTAGAAATGTAACATCCTTCTCAAATTTTATGAACAACATGCAATGAAAAATGAATCATGCTGCCATCAGGTTTACACATCAATCCAAGGGTGAAATGTAAAATTTGTTACTACCGGTTCTGTGGACGTGGCTTGGTTGGGGTGGGTGGGTAATATGACTGGGTGGGCGAGGCCAACTTTTTTTTTTTTAACTTTTCAAAGCATTTTTTCTACAACCTCTTCGGCCAAAGAGGTTGCAGAAAAAAATGCTTTGAAAAGCCTCTGACGATCCCAGCTGAGCCGCGCGATCATCAGAGGCTTTTTAAAAAAAAACTTTAAAAGCATTTTTTCGGTGGAAGAGGTTGTAGAAAAAATGCTTTTAAAAGTAAAAAAAAAAAAAAAGCCTCTGATGATTGTGCGGCTCAGCTGGGCATAGTTGGGTGGGGGCAGGGATTTTTGCTACCAGTTCTCTGAACCACCCGCCGCCATCGCTACCGGATCAGGCGATCTGGTCCGAACCGGGAGCATTTCACCCCTGCATCAATCTGACATTCAAAAGATGTGGCATAGGACCAGGGGGCTCCCTTTTCCCAAGAACCCATCCCACACACTCCCATTTGGAGAGCATGCTCCAGGTTTCTTCTTTTATACCTGGTTATTTTATGGCACCTAAGAAATGTGCCTTTTCTGTGGCTATCTCTGAACAATCTCTTTCCCACACCCAATATACGATGGCTCCCAATTCTTGTCAGCTTTAGGAAAGCCATTAAGATTTGGATTTTCTCCCAGGCATTAGGGACCAGTTAGGTGGAATCCTCTTTGGGTTACCATTTCATGTTTTGTATCTTATATTTGTATATTGCATATATTTCGAAGTTATGAGTTTATTATTTCTTTTTGGTTATTAGGTGCCATTCAGAGTCATGTTGTTTGAATTGGGTGCCCTTACAAGACTACTTAATAAACAAACCATAAATAAAAATGTGGTTTTCCAATAGTTGCAGCTGAATTGTATATGTCTCAAAATTGTGAGTATCTTTTGGAGCGGTGTTTTAGGGAGTGAAGCACCCCTTCAAACTAGTCACTCAAAATACTCAGGCAGAATCATCAATCAAAAGCTTGATGTTACATCTCCCTTCCCTCTGACATAGACATAACCCAGTGGTGGAATTCAAATTTATTTACTACCGATTCTGTGGGCGTGTCTTGGTGGGTCTGGTGTGGCTTGGTGGGCGTGTCTTGGTGGGCGTAGCGGGGGAAGGATACTGCAAAATCTCCTTTCCCTCCCTACTCCTGGGGGAAGGATATTGCAAAATATCCATTCCCACCCCACTCTGGGGCCAGCCAGAGGTGGTATTTGCCGATTCTCCGAACTACTCAAAATTTCCGCTACCGGTTCTCCAGAACCTGTCAGAATAGCACCCCTGACATAACCTGAAAAGCATTTTTATACAACATATCCTAGTGACATTGCCTTTGTATCTCATCTCCAGACCACAGTTAAGGCAACTGTTCCAAATTTAAAGTAGATATTCCATTTTTCTACTACAATTTCAGGCATGGACCTGATCTAGCATGCTTCACTGATGAGGTGGTCCACGGCTCAGATCTGCTCTGCTCCCATTGGCCACTTTAGTTTGCTGCAGCCCCTCTCCCCCAGCCCCTCTCCCCCCCGCCATCAGTGGGCACTGCAGTGCATGTCTATTTGGGCCTGGACTGCAAAAGAAATGTGACATTTGGACATTCCGCCTTCTATTTGAAGAAAGATAATTTCTGTACAAAAACATTTCGTTTCAAAAACGATTTTGATGTATTCTCATGGATGAAGTGGGATATTTAGCTACATAGTGGCCAAGGGGTATTTGTAAACTGTTTCTTTTCATGGTATAGTGATCTGTTTGGTGGCTAAGATAGCCTCCATAACTTATAACCCATTAATTAAAGGGGAAAGTTTTCCCAGGAATGCTATTTATCTTCAAAATATGAGCAGCCAGAGATACTTCAGAATGATGGAATAATAGAATTGTAACAGAAACTAACAACAGTAGCATCCTTTACAAAATAAGTTAAAAAAACAGGTTTTTTGACATTTTTGAGTTAGAATTCCTCAAACATCCTGAGAATAAAACAAACAAAACAAAACAAAACTAGAAACCCCTTTTGTAACACAAAAGATTTTTTTTTTTTTTGGAGAAACTACAAGACAGATTTTGACAGAGCATTGCTTCTAACAGTGAATTTCCTTATTTTCAAACACAGGGTTCCTGCAAAGCTTTGATTGTCCTACTGTCTTCCACATCAAATACACTGCAGAGCATTTTGATGAGCGGAGAAGTCAGGCTAGAAACGTTCTCTAAAGCAGGCCAAAGTTTTCGGAGATAATTGCCTGTATTAAAAAAATGCTTGACGTGACTTTAGTAAGCTACGAAGACACTGCCTTGGATTGCTGCACGTTGGGAGCAATCTGGAGCCTTTGCAAATGGCCTTGCAGATGTTGGTCTTTGACATTAAAGGGACAGCCCTTCCTTTTATCCCAATTTCTTTGAAAAGTGCGCCTGTCGTATGGGAATCCTTCAAACCTGATCCACAGGCCACTGAAGCTAATTATGATGTTTCTGTTAGTTTAAACAGGCCCGAAATTACTCCTTAGTGTTACAGCAGTTCCAAGTGCTACTGTTTACTTTCTTGAAATAGGTCTCAGGGGATCCTAATTAGGCAGCATTTGCATATTGCTTTCGTCATGACAAATGCGCTGCCAGTGCAGATCTTTCTTTACAGGGGAAAAAAATGGATAATGATCATAATTTATAGCACATCCCTTTATATGCAAATATAGGTTACTTACATACTTACTTTCATCTTTGTTGTGATGTTTGCTAATTTTGCAGTGACCTGTCACATTGCACGGAAAACTCGTAACAGGGAGAAACAAGCATATAACAGGGCATAATATTTTCTGGCTTTAATTTGAAAGGTAGGAAGTTGATCAGAGAAATGGAAATCTCTAATATAAAATTGGTTTTCAATGACAAAACTAGTTCTGCCTTTTGCTTTTATAGATTTTAACATGTATCAAACCAAACTGAAGCAAGCTGAACCATTTTATATAATGCCCAATGTGAAAAGAAATACTGCTAGGAAAAAGATTTATACAGTTTCCCCCAAAATAAGACATCCCCTGATAATAAGCCCAATCGGGCTTTTGAGTGCATGGCAATAAGGCTAAGCGCTTAAATAAGACAGGGTCTTATTTTCAGAGAAACACAATAAGTCTTGCGGATCCCCATAACACTAACCTAATTCCAGCTTTCGTTGCAGAGCTGCTCCATGCTATGAAATTTGCAAGCTAGGACATCAATTTTAATTCAAAATCTGCTGGATATTTAGTTTTTCTGATGTTTGCATTTCTGCCAAAAAGGACCTGATAAGATGTTGCAAAATTCAGAGATAGCTTTGTTGAGGGGTGATGTCATCAGGAATCACAAAAATGATAGAGATGGACAGCATAATACATACATATATACTTATAACTTTGTCTCAGGCTGGATCTCCCTAAATGAGGTTTGGCTTGGAATCACACAGGTTTAGAGATCATCCACAAATCCTTCACATTTCACTAGACAGAATATTTTGAACTTTAGGTAGAAACTAAAGTACAGAGCTAGGAGAAGGAGCATAATGTTCTCCTGAGTCCCTGATCAATGAAAGATCTCTAAGGAGCATGAAAAAGTCTGGTAAAGCAAGCAAGGGACATTAGCATGGAGGTCTGCAGGATTTTACTGCTTTCATTAACATGATAAAACATGATAACTCTGTCCCTTCCATACATTTGTGTGACATCACAATGCATGTACAAAAGGGTTGGCCTTGCATCATGATACTCCAACACAGCTTTCATAATTGTATTCTCTTGTGCCATCCTAATGGACTTTTGTTTTAGGCATTAGGTCATTCTAGAAAATAGTCCTTGATGGATGCTATCATGGAGACCACCTTTTCCAGTTGTATGGGTCAATCATGTTTTTATATATAACTTTTATTGTTTATCAATGTATAAACTGTAAAGAAAAATAAAAATAGGAAATTAAGGGAAGAAAAAAGAAAAGGGGAAAGAAAATATGAGGTACAAGGGAAGAAAGAAAAAGGCATTGACTTCCAACTCTTTTTAGCATAGTAAAAGATAACAACATTACAACCTCAACTCCTTACTTTTACACATTAGAATATAACTAACCATTTCTATAACAACAAATCTATCTAATCAGCAAAGCGAAAATCAAGGTTTCATTTTTTTTAACCACAAGCCCAAAATCCAGAAGTGATATCCAAATAAACAACATAAATATATTCTCCCGTTTGAATAGAACAATCAATTTAACCATTACTGCTTCATCTTCCTTGCTGCTGAAATAATATATATTTCTATTTGCACTGAATAATCTTTATAAACATCACATGGGTCAATCATGTGACTGGCTTGATTTTACAACTTTTTTTTTTGCAGTGGTCATTAAGTGAACCAATGGATAGGTGCATTTTTGCTGAGAAACATAAGTGCTAGTTTTCAGCAAAACCATTGTAAAACTCAGTCATGTGACTGCAGGAAGCTGCAAGTGTGGCCATATTGCTGAGCACTTAAAGTTCAGTCACGCGGCTACAGACGGGATCTAACGATCAGAACTTTGAATCTGGCTCATAAGTCCCCTTTTTCAGATGAGTTGTAACTTTGAAAGAATGTTAAGTGACCACTCATAAGTTAAGAACTACCTGTAATCATTCTAGCAAAAAGATTATACATTTTCAGTTTAATTTCTTCTACTGAAACTATTTTATGTCTGATTTATTTCTTCTGCTTTACAAATTCAGTTCATGTTTGTTTTATGTTGCTTGAATTTCTTGACAGCAGAATTTCTTCTAATTATGAATAGACCAAATTCATCTCGTAGATCTACCCAAAGCCTTATATTATCTTTTACGTTTTTTTTTTATGGGAGATGCTTTTATGTTGCAAACTATGATTTGAACAGCTCTCTAATTTTATCTCTTCCACCAGTGAATGTTTTTGCATGATAATAAGGAATTAATAAGGTACGATTCTAGCTAGTTTTTTCTGAGATGGGTTTATCTCCCAAAGGGGTGTATTTGTGCTTCTTTCCCCATTTTTCTTTTAAACACTGTAGGGCCAGGAGGTGCTACTATCAAATTTATTTCATTTCCCCTCCTCTCCCCTCCCCTCACCTTTCAGTTCACCAGAAAAGAAAGATGGGAACTGTGTCTCTCACATATTTTGAGGCTAAGATGGCAGGCAGACATTTGAAGATGTTGGAGGTGATCAAGTCTTAAAACCAGACAATTTGCATAAGGTTGAGGCCCAGATATAGCCTCTTTATCAGAAGGAGTGTGGAAGAATCCCTCCCCCCCACATTTTTGTTTTTGGCATGGGATTAAATGTGGGAATAAAAAAGAAGCAAACTGCTCCTATTCCCAATTTGAACTTCCACAAAATTACACAGTGGGAATACTGTACTGTCATTTTGCTGCCAACAGCTGGGAACTAGATTTGAGGGTGTTTTTTTTTTTTAAGGTACATTTCAAGGGTGGGAATAAAGGTAATTTACCCCGTTCCTTCCCAGGAGCCTTCTCTAGCTCATATTTTGGAAAATAAAGGGGAGGGGGAAGAACCACCTGCATCCCAAATCAGTTATTGTGCCCACAGATTTTGTAATCTAAAGATACTGGTGGGGCCAAAAAGGGATTGAGACTGAATGTGGTTTGTGAGCTACAGTTTGCAGGTCTCTGGAGTTTCTGTTTTAGCTTTTAGTTCACCCCAGAAGCATTTGATGGTTTTAAAACATACACACTCACAAAATGCCTTAATGAAAGTTTGGAACAGAGTTTCTTTTCTTCCTGCCAGTCAACCGGGAATTATAGCCTTGGAATTTTATGGAGCGGGAAAATGCAAAACATCTTTGTAGATGATGGTAGGGAGGCCTGCAAGGGAAACTATATCGTAACTTAGAGGTTTATGGTATGCCAGTGCCTTGCTCATCAATATAATCCACCAAAAATTAGTCCTGACATATTACTGCTATAGGATTAATTGGAGTTCATTTAAAATACAATCTTGCAAACCTGTACCTTTCTGTTTTTGAACATTTGCTCAGGATTTCTCAGAGATCTGCTTTCCAGCCCCAATGCTATTATATTGATAGGGTTATAGGCAGTGGTGGGATTCAACCGGTTTGCACCACTTCGGCCGAACCAGTTATTAAATTGCTGGCTGGCCCCACCCCTTCCAGAAGTCCACACACATTCTGTTTTTGCTCCCAGGGGGCTGCAGGGAGGTCTACTAGGCCCAAAATGGGGTGCGGGGGGTGCAACGCGGACCCACCATGGCCCAGTTTTGCTTGCAGGGGGGTGCAGGAGGCCGAGTGCTGCCTGTCACACACCATGGCCACTCCCACTCAGCCGGTTGTTAAATTATTTGAATCCCACCACTGGTTATAGGGTATTGATAGAAGTTTGGGTAAGTTTGTCTGTTTGGCTTTCTGGTTGTCTGTCAATCAATCAATCAATCAATCAATCAACCAACCAACCAACCAACCAATCAATCACCTCTGGTCAACATGCAATAAACAATTGTTTAAAACACTTAACAAGTTTTAGTGAAATTACTTAGACTCTGGAGTGCTTTTCATCAAGTAAAACTCTCCTCATCAGATATTATAGGCAGATGGCTTTTAAGAAAAGCAGGCGATTCCTTGGTACATACCCTAAACAATTTTAATTAAGGTCTTGTGAAATATTTAATGACAGTTCATTTGCCACCATGAAAAGCAGTGCATCGAAAGGAAAAACCTTGCATTGGTTGGTTGATCTAATTTCGTTTACAGTACAGGTAGTCTTCGAGTTACAACCACAACTGAACCCCAAATTTATGTCGCTAAGTGAAACATTTGTTAAGTGCATTTTGCCACCTTTGACCACCTTTCTTTCCACATTTGTTAAGTGAAACACTGAAATTTTTCAGTTAGCAACACGGTTGTTAAGTGAATCTGGCTTCTCCATTGACTTTGCTTGCCAGAAGGCCACAAAAGGGGAACACATGATCCGTCATAAATATGACCCAGTTGCCAAACCTCTGAATTTTGATCATGTGACCATGGGGATGCTTCATCGGTCATAAATGTGTCATTTAAGTCCCTTTTTCAATGCTGTTGTAAGTTTGAACGGTCACTAAATGAACTGTTGTAAGTCGAGGACTACCTGTATTTCCGGAGTGCCCAATGTGTCTGCCCATAACTGTGGCTTTTATTTCTGATGGACTTTATCAAACCAGATCACTCATGGAGCAGCTGTCTTGCGCATAGCAAAATGTACTTCCGGATTCTGAACTGGTATCAGAGAAGAAACTCCCCCTCATCCTTCCTATCCTTGCCTGCGGCCGAAGTTGACTGATACTTTTTCGCTTAAAGGAATGTGACTGTTTCAAAGCCAAAGCATCTCTTTGTTTTTGAAAGCCCAGTGCTGTTAACATCACAAAGACGCCAGAACATGAGGCTTTAGCAGTAATTAGTGGCGTGAGCTGTTGTTTAGTGTTGTTCTCACACAATAGCGAAAGGTTGCTACTGCTACAGCTGTGGCTCCTTTCAATCTCCAGCTGCAGATATATAATCAATCATTCTGTGAACCGCAAAGGCCTGTCCTCTATAACCATAAATGATTTTCATTTGCAAATATTAGCTTACTCAAACCACACCCACATCTGCGAACCCATTTTAATCATACTCTGCTTAAGAGCACTTGCCTTACTTTTTTTACAGCAGAATGAAGCAAGACTTTCTAATAGGGATCAACAAATGCAAGTAATTTTGCTCCCCCTTCTGAACAGCAAAAAGGTAGCCCAAACCACTGAATTTTCCTAACACTTCTGATATATGTCCTTTTTTCTTCTAAGCAACATCTTTAATTACATGTTTTGTGTGTTTGATGATTGAAAGCTTACACATGTCTCTATTTAGTCCTTAAATCCCCTTCATGATCTAACTCCTTTACAAATATTGAAATGAATTATTCCCAATATTTGTAAAGTTCATTCAATGCTTTATTATTGTTGCTATGTACCGGAAGCAATAGATTAAAATTACAAAGATGGAGGTTCAGACTACTAGACATTGGGACACTATGAGCTGTAGTCATTGCAAGAGGCTGCCGCATGAAGTGGTGAGCTCTCCTTTGGCAGAGGTCTTCAGACAGAGCCTAGATGATCATGTGTCATCTAGAGCAGGGGTGTCAAACTCGATTTCATTGAGAGCAACATCAGGGTTGTGTTTGACCTTGGGGGCTGGAGGGGCGTGGCCAGGTGGGCATGACCAGCATGATGTCACTCGTGTCAGGGGTCACCTGTGGTGGCCCGAGCGCTCTGCCAGTGAAAACGGGCTCCCAAGCTCTGTTTTTGGCTGCAATGGCCTCCTGCAACCCTCTGCCAGCAAAAATGGGCTCATGAGCTCCATTTTCAGCTGGGATGGCTTCCTGCAACCTTCTGCCAGTGAAAATGGAGCCCGGGAGGGCCACACATGGCCCTCACGAGCTCCATTTTCACTGGCAGAGGCACTGCGGGCTGGTCCTTTGGTGTTTCCAGGGCAGCCCCATGGGCCAGATCCAGGGGTGAAATCCAGCAGGTTCTGACAGGTTCTGGAGAACTGGTAGCAGAAATTTTGAGTAGTTTGGAGAACTGGAAAATACCACCTCTGGCTGGCCCCAGAGTAGAGTGGGAATGGAGATTTTGCAGTATCTTTCCCCTGGAGTGGGGAGGGAATGGCAGAGGTCTTTGCAGTATCCTTCCCCTGTAGTGGGGAGGGAATGGAGATTTTGCAGTATCCTTCCCCTGCCATGCCCACCAAGCCACGCCCACCAAGCCATGCCCACAGAACCAGTAGTAAAAAAAAATTGGATTTCACCACTGGCCAGATCTAAGCACCCCACGGACCGAATCCGGCTCCTGGACCTTGAGTTTGTCACCCCTGATCTAGAGGATCCTCCATCGAGCAATAGGTTGAACTGGATGCTGTTTGGGCATCCCAATCCTGTGATTTTATGATCCTTCTAAAGAAATAATTCCTGATAAATTTTGTATAGATGGGTTCTAGAAGTACCCTTTTCCATTAAAATGCTTTTAATAGACCAATATTCTATGACAGGGTTTTGTTTTTTTTTGCAGTTGCCAGGGTAATGATAATGGCATCTTGGTAGCTCAGGTACATAATATGAACCACATTTTAAAAAGAGAAGTGCAATGGTTATTATCTAGTTCAAGTTCCTCATTGATCCAGGTTAGAAATTGGCACTGCCATCAGCTGATGGAAGCTCCTAGAGAAAATAGTAGCTTCTATGTGGACATAAGTAGTCTCCTAATTGGCATAGAGACAATACATCCACGGTCCACATAAAAATAGCAATAGCACTTAGACTTATATACCGCTTCACAGTGCTTTATAGCTCGCTCTGAAAAAGTCTGGCCTGACCTGCTGCCCTCCTAGAATATGTAACATGGCTTGGAATTTGAGGAGCTGGTGGCATTTGTAGGGAGGCAAAGGAAGAGCATGAAGAAAGCAGTGTGGCAGGCTCTACCACTTTTGTCCATGCATTGTCATATCATTGCTATTTTGTACATGCACTAGGACAATGCAACCTGTACAAGAGGAGTAAAGCTTTTGATGAACCCCTATGCTCCCAAGAGCACTTGGATTTATATGCAGCTTCACAATGCTTTACAGCCCTCTCTAAAGGGTTTACAGAGTCAGCATATTGCCCTCAACAATCTGGGTCCTCATTTTAGCGACCTCAGAAGCATGGAAGGCTGAGTCAACCTTGAGCCAGTCAAGATCAAATTCCTGACTGCGGGCAGAATTAGCCTGCAATACTGCATTCTAACCACTGCGCCATGACAGCTCCTATAGCTGCTAGATCAATGATTAGAATATCCCTATTCTGGGATTAGCAGGAAGGAAGGGATTTATTTTTCTGCTCTCTTAATGAGCTTCCAAGTGTTACTGAGTTAACTGCCCCTGAAAATGAACAGTGGGCAAAAATTGCCTTGTAATTTCAACTGAAGAAGAAAAAGATTTAGTTTTTCTATGTCATTCTCAAGATGTTTGATCATTTCTTTTGAATTCCTTTTGACAGAGGTTTCCGATTGTTTATAGTGGCAGTGAGTGCCACCATTGGCATTGCCATTCACTGTTATGTATCTTTCCATCATTCTTTAAGCCTCCCTTGAAGACTATCCTTGTGAGTCTGAGAAGGACACATGGGAGGAGTTCCTATTGACTGATTGGGACTTACAGTAATTGAATCCAGAAAAACTCAAGATCATGGGAGAAATGGTTGTACAGTAGAGAATAGGACATCCTTTGTCTACTACCTAGCTAAATAAGCGCACAAATATCAGACTCCAACTATGAGAATTTATGTGTAGTTGAATTTAAAATTCTTCCATAAAATTTGAAATATGTATGTTTGTGGGTGTGGGGAGAGAGAGGGGGAGAGAGAGGGAGGGAGAGAGAGAGAGAGGGAGAGAGAGAGAGGGAAGGAGGGAGAGAGAGAGAGAGAGAGAGAGAGAAAGAGGGAGGAAGGGAGGCAGAGAAAGAAAGAGAGAGAGAATAAAAAGTCGATAAAATATGCAAACATTGTCTGCTTGATACAACATCCTATTAGATGGGCTTTTGGCCTGATCCAGAGGCATCTGCAGAATCTAATGACTCTGTCACAATAATGAAATCAGCATTGCAAGCTCCTCCCCTCCTGTGCATATTTACAATGTCCCAATCGTGCAATACTCATAACATTTGACACCTGCCATTTCCCCAGTGAAGATGTCTCTACAGCATCCCAAGAAGATCTAATTTTGAAGCAAGATTAGATCTAAATGACTAGAAATTTACCTTTGGTATAGTAAATACAAACAATGAACTCCCTAATTGTGTATTAAAAGGAACATGCATAGACCTGGTTTGTTAATTAGCTTCAGTCAATTTGTTGACGTTGCTTTATTGCTATTAGAAAGATAAATTGGTTACAATATTTTTTTTTAAAAAAAAGCTGACTTCAAGAAATTACTACAGTTTTTCCAAGTACAGCTAGACCTCATCTTATGACCACAGTGAAGCCTCAAATTTGTGTTGTTAAGTGAAACATTTGTTAAGTGAGTTTTGCCCCATTTTACAACCTTTCTTGCTACATTTTATTTTTATTTATTTTTATTTTTATTTGATTTGATTTCTATACCGCCCTACTCCCGAAGGACTCAGGGCGGTGCACAGCCAAACAATAAAATACATACATACAAAATTTAAAAGTGGAATTAAAATCAAATTAAATAGTTTTGGCCCAAATTAAAACCCCAATCAATTTAAAACCAATTTAAAAATTTGAATATATAAAATACTAAAAAATATTAAAAATTAAAAATCTTTTATAAAAGAGGGAGAAAATTAGGCCAGGCCCGCCTGGTGAAATAAAAAGGTCTTTAAGGCGCGGCGGAAGGTGCGCAGATCCGGGATCCTCCGTATCTCCGGGGGGAGCTCGTTCCAGATAGTAGGTGCCCCCACAGAGAAGGCTCTCCCCCTGAGGGCTGCCAGTCGGCATTGTTTGGCTGATGGCACCCGGAGGAGCCCCTCTCTGTGGGAGCGTACCGGCCGGTGGGAGGCTATTGGTGGTAGTAGGCAGTCCCACAAGTACCCAGGTCCTGAGCGCTTTAAAGGTGGTAACCAAAACCTTGAAGTGCACCCGGAAGACCACCGGGAGCCAGTGCAGCTCGCGCAGGAGGGGTGTTACATGGGAACGCCATGTCACTCCCATTACCACCCGCGCGGCCGCACTCTGCGCCAGTTGGAGCCTCCGGGTGCTCCTCAAGGGGAGCCCCATGTAGAGAGCGTTACAATAGTCCAGGCGGGAGGTGACGAGGGCATGAGTGACTGTGCGTAACGAGTCCTGATTCAGAAAGGGACGCAACTGGTGGATCAGATGAACCTGATGAAAAATCCTCCCGGTCACGGCCGTCAAGTGCTCTTCTAAAGACAGCCGTGAATCCAGGAGGACACCCAAGTTGCGAGCCCTCTCTGTGGGGGCCAGCAATTCGCCCCCAATAGTCAGCGATGGCGTCAACTGACTATATCGGGTCGTCGGAAACCACAGCCACTCAGTTTTGGATGGGTTGAGCCTGAGCCTGTTTCTCCCCATCCAGATCCGCATGGCCTCCAGGCACCGGGACATCACTTCAAGGGCATCGTTGGGGTGGTCTGGGGTAGAGATGTACAGCTGGGTGTCATCAGCGTACTGGTGGTGCTTCACCCCGAAACCACGGATGATCTCGCCCAGCGGCTTCACATAAATGTTGAACAGGAGGAGCTTCGGGGTTGACCTCTGCCCCCCTGTCAACACAGACTGCGACTGGTCAGAGAGAAAGGAGGAGAACCACTGCAACACAGTGCCTCCCACCCCTAACTCTTTCAACCAGTGCAGCATGATACCATGGTCGATGGTATCAAAAGCCACTGAGAGATCTAACAGGACCAGGACAGAGGAGCAACCCCTGCTTCATTTGTTAAGTGAATCACGGCAGTTAACTTAGTAACACGGTTGTTAAGTGAATCTGGCTTCCCCATTGACTTTGCTCGTCAGAACGTCGCAAAAGGGGATCACATGACCTTGGAAGAAAGCAACGGTCATAAATATGAACCAGTTGCCAAGCATATGAATTTTGATCACACAGTTATGGGGATTCTGTAAAGGTCATAACTGTGAAAAATGGTCATAAGTCACTTTTTTCAGTGCTGTTGTAACTTCAAATCATCACTAAATGAACTGTTGCAAGTCAAGGACTACTTGTATTTTATTTTTTCTCTTATTTTTTGTACTTCTGCTTGGTTGTAGTAAAAAAACATTTTCGATTTGTGATTCTGCTAATTTACACGAAGGAAGCCACATTAAAGTACTTTAGGAGAAAATACTGCCAATGCAGGATGAGACAAAGCAAATTTATATCCTCCTGAAAGTGAATATTAAAACTTGTTTTTGAATACAGCCTTATATTTCATGGGCTTTAAATATAGAATGTGACTTACATAAATATGAAGGATGAATATAGTCTCAAAGATCAACAAAAAAAGGGGGATAAAGGCCATGGCGGGAGCCATCCATCTTTTCTCCATCCCCAATTCAATTTGTTTATTTCTTTTCCTCCTCCTTTTGGTTTCAGCGAAAAAAGAAAAATTATGCCAGTCCCAGTGCAGATATGAAAGTGAACTGGATGGGTCAGGAATAGTTTCTCCTTATTTATTCAACGAAACCATTTTTTTAAAATCTGGGGAGAATTGCAAGCAATAACATGTTTCTTTTCCTTTTAGAAGGAGGTATAAAATATTTATTCATGTAGTAAAGTCTTTTATTTCCTCCGAATGATTTCTAACCTCTCCAGAAGGAAAACCTTTTTTTTTTTAACCCAGGACCATAACAAAAGTTTGTTTGGAAACACTGAGATCAAATCCAGAAATAAATTAACATCTATAAAATAGCAGAGAAGTTTCTATCCAGCTGGGAGATCCCTTCAGTTTGTACTTTTTTAAGTTAACCAAAATAAGGCAGAAACTAATAATAGTGAATATACTCAATATCATATCATAGTTCATATAATTAGTGAGCAATAATAAGAATATGTTTCAGGGGTGGGTTCTACTTACCTTTACTACCGGTTCACAATGGGGCCACGTGCACGCGCTCTTCTGTGCAAGCGCAGAAGCATTTTCATGATGTCAGGGTCAGTGGGCGGAGCCTCCCGCCGGTTTTACTACCGGTTTTATAGAACCAGTGCGAACCGGGGGCAACCCACCACTGGTATGTTTCATTGTTACTTTTTCCTTTTAGAAGGTAATCCTCATTTAATGACTACTCATTCAGTGAATGTTTAAAGTTATGGCTGTGCTGAATGGGTTGTACTTATGATTGGTCCTTGAAGTTCTAACCCAGCCTAGCATCTCTGAGTTCACATGATTGTAATAGGTTCACTTAGCAACTGACTCGCATTTATGAAGCTTACAGCATCCCATGATTACACAGTCATCATTTGTGACCTTCCCACAAGCAAGGTCAATGGAAGACAAGCAGGGAAAGTTGTAAATTGTTTTGGTACAATTTGCACTCTTCCCCAATCTGGTGGCATCCTGGGTATGTGCCTCACTAGCTACCTGCACACGCACAACCTGTAAGAGAAGAGTTGACAGAGCTGGAGGGTGAAGCTAAGCATGTCATGAGCTTAGAATCATTGCTTTCCCACAAGCACTTCAAGTTCAACCCTTTCTGAATTCCATTGACCTTATCTGGTGCCAATTTAGCACTGAACGTCAGTAGACTAAATTCTTCTGTATAGGCTTGACTAAATCTTCCATGCTGCAACCTTAAGAATGGTGTTTTCTGATGAGACCAGTCTATCAGGGCAACCTAGTCTACCCAACTTTGGGACGGAGCATACTGCTTCCGCTGTCGGTAAAATATGAATTTAACACTTAAGAATGGTGCTGATTCTTTGTTGCAGAATCCAATCTGGGTTGGTCACTGGGACCAGAGTTTTTGCCTTTTGAGCTTCCAGGCACCATATAAACATCACACCCACAATAGCCCAAAGCACACACCCTGCCAGAGAGAAGTTACCTGAGGATGGGCTCCAGCACAAGTCCAAAGACAAAACCTCTGGTCCCCGTGACCAACCCAGATTCAATCTTGCTACATTATCCTGGAACACATATATTCACCTTCATTCCTAATTCTTTGTGCATGACACAACGCCCTCCAATAGCAGCTAGTCATTCATTTTTTCACATTCATTCATCAGGTTTTACACAATTTAGCCTAATTTACACTATTGATACAGACAAATCAAGATCCTTGAAATGATTACTTTATAAGCAGATGACAGCCTAAGGGATATGATTTTTCCTTTGATCAAACAGTTACATTTTACCTTTTCATTTTTCAAAAGTAACTTCTTATTGTCACGACAAAAAGCAATTTCATTAAATGAAACAAACAACAGAGGGAATAAGTAAGAAATCCATCAAATATCACTGATATGTGCCAGTCGATTGGTTTTTTTACACGCGGTGGTGGAATTCTTAAAAGAAATTAAATAGAACGTGTGCATACGTATGAACACACGTGTCTACATTCTTTGACTAGATCATCATCTTTGGAAACTGCAATGAAATAATAAAGTAAAGAGAAACAAGTGAGATTGCAGAGTGGTGCCTGCGATTTAGAATTGACATTGTTTGCTGTGCTTGAAAAGAAAAGGACACCATTTGGCAGTGTGGGGTGCCACTCCAACTGATGATCATTGTGTGAATTGAGCTATAAGGGAAGCTGCCCATTGACCAGCATTGATTGCTTCCACCGACAGGTGCTAATATTCAGAGGGCAAGACACAGCTGCTGGAACAAGGTCCCCATTATCCTTTTCTGGGTATTCATGTACACTGTGGGATGTTTCCTCTCTGCCGGAGTTAATTTCCAGGCTGTAGATTTGCATCGCTCTCTGCTGAGAGCTGAGAGAGGAGCTACAGGATCAGTAGAATGGATCCCTATATTCTTGTCCTATAGTTTGGGTCTCGGTGCTGGGCTGCAAGCTGAGGCTAATTATATGGCATGTTCCAGGCAGGCTATTGCCATGAGGGTGCCGTAATTGCTTTAGGGGCTGCCAGTAAGAAGACAATCAACACATTTGCTACAATTTTCTCGCTGCCCATCCCCAACTTCTTCAATATTACTCTTGGTATTTTTTTTTTATTATTAGATTTTTTTTATCCCACCCTTATTACTTTTATAAGAAACACAAGGTTTCTTCCTCCTGCATTTTTCCCCACAACAACAACAAACCCGTGAGGTAAGTTGGCTGAAAGATATGCTTAACATCACTGCAATTATCACGGCTGTAGGTGAACTAAATCTAAAGCAATATCTTGGCTGAAGGGGAAAACTCCATCCTTCTAAAAAGTGAAGTTTTTAACTATTTAGATTACTTAGTGGTTAAATCGTGTTTTATTTGCAAAATACCGGGTCTGTATCAAACACAGGGTCTTTTGTATCTTCAACATTTAAAATTGCGATATAAAATCATTCAGAAAAAAAATCTCCCAAAGTTTGCTATTGGTTATTATTCATGTCCTTTATTACAACCCACTTAAATGCAAGAAAGTATGGCAAGCTTTTGAGTTCCTAGAATTCTTAATTGGGCATGATGTTGCAGTAATTAGCAGATGGAAATGAAGAAAAAAAAGAAAAAAAGAAATCAACAATTAGGCTTAGCTCTGAAGACTTGGATTCAGCCTGAAAATGGTATTTGCTCTCTGAATGCATTAAATGCAATTAGTGCTGGGTTTTACTTAGTACGGGACAAGGCTGCTTCCCGCATTTTTTTTAAAACACGTGCAAGGCTTCAAGCTCCTTCTAATAATTAATATTTGTTTTCGTAAATAAAATTACTTGTCCTTCGCATATCCAGATGTTCATGGGCAGGCAGATCAGTAGAGAAAGGCTATATTTAGGCATCTTAGAAAATGCTGCAGTAGTTTGAAAGTTCTTAAAATGTAAATTGCATCTGTCAATATATAATAATAATGGAGTTATGAATTAGCTCCTGTTCGGGATATATTTTTCCTTCATTTTTTGATTGAGCTAGGAGCCCAATCTCTATACTGTATGTCTAAGATGCCCTCAACTTTACTGGGCCTTCTCTTTCTTGTTAGGATTTCCCTCTTTTGCTCTTGTTTTTGTTTCGATCTACCTTTTTCTAGAGTAAAGATGAAATTAATTAAATCCTATTTGGCTCTCTTGGCAAAGCTTAGAGAAATTCATTCTAACAGTATTTGAGGCTCACAAACATTTCAGCTAGCAAAGGAAAACATTAGTGAAGTGTGGATCCTTCAGGCTTCCTTTTACATGTGCCAAACAACAGTTTTTCCCATGTTGACTCAGTAAAGAATATATATATATATATAAAGATGATAGGACAGCTGTGCAAATGGAACAAAACTAAAAATGGGTGACTCCTATGGAATATGTGGTGCTAAATCCAGGAAAGATATCAGTGGGATTGGAGGGAATTTAGTTAGATAAACAATTGGTTACAGTAAATCAAGATGGGAAAATGTCTTGGAAATTCATTTTTAGAACTACTGGCATTGCTTGTCTAACACTACTATTTTGAACATCAAATGAACTTGATTGTGTACGTTAGTTCATAGCATCTCAAAATTATTTGTGTTTCATGTATAAACAGAAAGAGAAGTTTGTGTGATTCAGTGGATACAGAATTTAAACAGAACAACTGATACGAAACAATTATTATTTTATTTGTTTGTTTGTTTGTTTATTTTCCCCACAACGACAATCCTGTGAGGTAAGTTGGGCTGAGGGAGAGTGAGGGAGCCCAAAGCCTCATACCACTGGTAAAAAAATATCAAATGAACAGTGAAAACTGTACAAGATAGTTTACTGATAATATATTGTTCCAGTGTTGACTATTAAAATATATAATTCATTTTCTAAAATTTTCTAATAGAAGCTTTAATGTTCTATTAATCATTACTAAACCTCACATTCCCAAAAAGTACAGCAAACTGGATTTGTATACGGTAATAACTGTTTCTTACTGAATCATTTATAATTCCTCTGTAGAACAAGGGCAAATTAAGTGATGGGAATGTGTAATGATGTGGAAAAAACAATTTTATATTTGAAAAATAACTCTGATACTGAATTCAATACAATATGGAAACCAAACCTGGATTAAAATTCCACATATATGTTTTACTCTATTCAAAGTTTGGTTTCTGCTAACACAAGATTTTAATGTTTAAGTTTCTTTGTTGTTGTTGTTAGTTGCGAAGTCATGTCTGACCCATCACAACCCCTTGGACAATGTTCATCCAGGCCTTCCTGTCCTCTACCATCCTCTGGAGTCCATTTAAGCTCACGCCTACTGCTTCAGTGACTCCATCCAGCTACCTCATTCTCTGTCGTCCCCTTTTTCTTTTGCCCTCAATCTTTCCCAGCATTAGCCTCTTCTCTAGTGAGTCCTTCCTTCTCATTAGGTGGCCAAAGTATTTGAGTTTCATCTTCAGGATCTGGCCTTCTAAAGAGCAGTCAGGGTTGATCTCCTCTAGGACTGACTGGTTTGATCACCTTGCAGTCCAAGATACTTGCAGGAGTCTTCTCCAGCACCATAGTTCAAAGGCCTCAATTCTTTGGCGCTCAACCTTCCTTATGGTCCAACTTTCACAACCATACATTGCAACTGGGCAAACCATAGCCTTGCCTATACTATACTATACTATACTATACTATACTATACTATACTATACTATACTATACTATACTATACTATACTATACAAGTTTCTTTATCACTTGTTAAATAAGCAGAGAATTTTTCTGACTGGGAAGAAATTATTTTTATTTCTCATCTTGATTTATAATTTATACTGGTTTTGCAGTTAATTACTGCATATTATTTTGATTTTCAGAGTGATGTTTTAGGTTTAAATAGATGCATAATATGTTTTAATATATAGAACCAAACTAATGTTACTTAAAAATACTTTTTAAATCTTGTAATACTTCTTTCCTATTTATCATTTTCCTTACTTTCTGTTCTTTTTATGTTTTTAAATGTCTAATACAATGTTAAAAGTGGAATAGATTTTACAGATTAACAGTAAGTCA